>NC_133378.1:5149109-5201609 GCF_049309525.1 Garra rufa | reverse complement strand
TTAAAGTAAATAAATTGTAATAGTTTTGTTTAGTTGTAGTTAACCATAATAACCCTCTTTAAAGTCTGTTTTTCAATCTAATATTTTTTATTTCATAACAAACATGATTTTTAATTGTTTTATTTGCTTCAACCCTAATATTGCCAGTGCAGTACATACAGTACGTTTTGTGCTATCATATGCAAATTGGGATTCAGCCTTTTTGATCAGGTTGTTCTCAAGTGATCAATAATGCAGAAGCACTACCGCTGATCCGAATCCTGGTTTATGTGGCAAAGCACTGACTGCTGGGCAGCACCACAATAGTAACTGACGCCAGATGCCAAACAGACCACCAAAAAACAACTGGATGCTGATCAAGAAAGGAAGGAAGCGGAATCAATGATTGAGAATGAGGAAAAAGACGACATCCGCCAAGATTAATTACCGAAATTATATGCAATTACAATTAAAGCCAATGCATTTCAGGATTTGGCAAGACATCGTGGAGCGTCGTATCAGACGCCAGTCAGAGTTCAGATCTGAAAAATCAGATTTAACAAGGCACATGTTAAACATCACTTCAACACAATGCAAGTCACTTTGTTTGAGGAGCATTTAAAGGCCCCCAGCAGCTTCCGAATATGTCTGCGTCTCATGAATTTTTCATGTGTTTTCCCATCATAGTGTTTTTCAGAGGGGTGATGTCCGTCCCCATCTGAGAAAGTAGCTTTTGTCCTGCCTGACTGACCAGAAATAAAATCCCGGGGGTGGTGGACGAGCAGCACACCTGCGGGTGAGGGTGAACAGCCACTTTTGGAGCCCAATCCGACATTCAGATGAAAAGACGGCTCACGTGGCTCTGGGACGCGTGTTTATCGGGGGATGTCCTGAGGCGAGCTTGAGGTTTGGGGCGTTTTCAATTATTCAGCACACTCTGAGCCCTCATAGCAAACTCCAGATGCTTTGTGTGTGCTGCTTTCATGAATCGTACAGTGATGGGACAAAGAAAAGGGTGTCTGAGTGACCCTGATGTGACAGGGACTCAATTGGGCGTTGTTGGCTGGTGCCAAACTGAGGTCAATGAAGGGTCATGAGAATCAAGTCATGCCTTCAAGTACATTTGAAATATATGAAGTGATAGTTGAATCATCATTTACTCACCATTATGTCAGGTATAATTCAATTTTACAATTTACTTTATGCTACTTTCCAATAGCTTATAATAGCCAACAGATTTGCATAAAGAAGAACATACTGCTATTATTATGTGACTATATAATAATACATATAATTAAATAATAAATATGTATTACAAATAAAAATGTAATCATTAATAAAAAATATTTCCAAAATATAACTACATATTTTATACATCAGTACCCAATGATGATCTTAAAACTATTTATATAATGCATCTATTTATATACACAATTAAATAAAATGATGAAATAAACATTTAGTAATTAATTAAAATTTGGTAACTAATAAATCGTATTTAAATAATTACATTTAACAAATTAACAATATTTTATGATATATTCCGTATGATAATTATTACATTACTACTCTCAGAAAATCTTAAAAATAATTATTGATATAATAATTTAATAGAAAATAGAAAATATTTAATAATTAATGATCTTTAAATAAGAAATAAAAATAAATAAGTTAAATTCAAATAAATAATGTAATTACATAATTATTACATCAGAACTCACTGATGATCTTACAACCATTTATTTATATAATACATATTTATATACACATAATTAAATAAAAATAACAATAAAAATAAACATTTAATAATTAATTAATCTTTTAATAATTAAATAATATTTTACATTATACTATTTAACTATATAACTATAATTTAATACATTGTATTTGTACACTTCATAATTAATAAATTATATAGTAATAATTAAATTAAAAATAATGCAAATAATAAACTACATAATTACATCCGTACTCACAACTATTTATATAATACATATTTATAAACATTATATACAATAAATAAAAATATCTAAAAAACAATTATTCATTAATAAACCATTTTCAATAATTCAATAATATTTTAATATTATACTTGATTAATATAATTAATTACACATATTCACACATTAAAATAAACATTTACTAATTAATAAATAATTTCAATAACTACGTTTAAAAAGTAAAATATTTCATTTAATATTACATACATATTACGACTGATTACCGTACAAATAACTATTTACATAACACTGTATTTGTATAATATTTAATAATTAATAAATGACCTAGTAATTACATTAAAAATAATCTAATAAGTACAATTATTACATCAGTACTCACAATTTATATAATACATGTTTATATGCAAATACTTAAATAAAAATAATATAAAATAAACATTTAATCATTAATAAACAATTCTTTAATAATTAAATAATATTTTACGTAATACTTTCATAATATAATTATTATAAATATTTACACATTAAAATAAAAATTTACTAATTCATAAATAATATTTAAATAAATACATTAAAATAAAATATTACATATAATTATTATGCCACTACTCACTGATAATATTACAAAGAACTATTTATATAATAAATTGTATTTGTATACTTCATAAATGATCTTTTAATAATTAAATGAAAAATAATGTAATAACTACATAATTATTACATCATTAATCACATCTTACAACTATATTTATACAATACATACTATTTTTTTTAATAATTACATAATACTTAATACTTGCATAATATAATTATTAATTATAAATATTTAGACATTAAAATAAATATTTACTAATTAATAAATCACATTTCACATTTGATGATCACTACTCACTGATAATCTTACAAATATCTATTGAGATAATTAATTGTATTTCCATAATTCATTATTAATAAATGATCTTATATTAAATTGTAATAATTTTTATTACAATTTACTAGATCACTACTCACTAATAATCTTACAAAATAATTATTAATTTATACAATACACACAATTACATAAATAATAATAATTATTAAAATAAACATTTAATAAATAATATTTGAACAATATTATTATAATTATATATGATAAGTATTATGCCACTCACTAATAATCTTACAAATATCTAGTGATATAATAAAATGTATTTGCATCATATTTAATTATTAATAAATGTTTTTTAAATTAAATTAATAATTAAAATAATTTTACGTTTGACATAAATAAGGTAATTACTACACCACTACTCACTAATAACCTAACAAATAATTATTAATTATTAAATTATATAATACACATAAATATTAATTAGTAAATAATATGTGACCCTGGACCACAAAACCAGTCTTAAGTCGCTGGGGTATATTTGTAGCAATAGCCAAAAATACATTGTATGGGTCAAAATTATCGATTTTTCTTTTATGCCAAAAATCATTAGCATATTAAGTAAAGATCATGTTCCATGAAGATATTTTGTAAATTTTCTACCATAAATATATCAAAACTTGATTTTTGATTAGTAATATGCATTGCTAAGAACTTCATTTGGACAACTTTTAAGGCGATTTTCTCAATATTTAGATTTTTTTGCACCCTCAGATTCCAGGTTTTCAAATAGTTGCATCTCAGACAAACATTGTCCTATTTTAACAAACAATAATATCAATGGAAAGCTTATTTACTCAGCTTTCAGATGATGCAAGAATCTCAATTTCGACAAATTTACACTTATGACTGGTTTTGTGGTCCAGGGTCACATATAACTTAAATAACATAATTAATATTAAAAATAATTACATTTAAAAATAAATACAATTAATTTTACAAATAACTATTTATATAATAAACTGCATTTGTAAGGTAAATATTTCTTAATATTCTGTTTATTATGGCAATGCTCATGAACAGTCATTGTATCCAAAAGTTAAGTGAAGATTCTTTAAAATTCACTGAAAACCTTTTGGGATTAAAATTCTCACACTAAATATGACTAGGCCTTTAAGCATTGAGTTTTAGTTGCACTTTGACTGATGGTCTCCTGTGTCTAGACAAGGCAGCGCTGTACTGTATGAGTCAGGGTACATGTGCTGTGTCAGTGACTGTACACATCAGCCTGTAGTAACTGTATTTAGCAGCAGTATGATGAAAGAGCCAGCTGATATCACCCCGCCCTCACATTCACGCTCCCCAGAGTTATGTCGGCTGCTCGCACCAAATCACATTCCTGCAGGACAGCATCACAAATGACTCACTTATTATGGCAGCTGAACCGGAGCCAAAGGCCTCAGCATAATACTGGCCATCCATATATAGTTAAAGCCATTAACATCAACACGGATGAACATTTACGAGGCAACTAACAATCATTGTAAAACCTATCAACCTCACGTTTTACTCTCAGCTGAGGAGTTAGCTCTTTGTTTTGTGTTCCTACAGACCACAACTCTGTACAGCTTTTAGTATTATGTGTTTATATGTTCATTCATTTCAGATAATATACTCACTCCTGTCATCCAAGATGTTCATGTCTTTGCGTTGTGACATCATTGCATCCGGAAAACAAACGCTTTAGTCCAAACGAGTCGTTCGATGTAGTTCTTTAAAAGGGATTTTTTAAAAACTAAATATCTCCCTTTGGAGTGGACTTTGAGATTTGTAACTTTGTATTTGTTTTTTATGCCCAAACATACACACCACACACTGGCTAAAGTTCAAAAAGTGCAAAAGCATAATAGGACCCCTTTAAGGGTGTTAAATACTCTTTGCATGTTCACTTTAGAAACACTGGGTCGATACTTCTGTGGCGATGTAGGATGATTTTTTGAATTTTTGAAGTTAATTGGGAGTTTTTCGACATACCCGAACTATCTTGAACCGGAAAAACAGAGTTCAGGCAGAGCAAGACGAGACAAGCGTTTGAGGTCAACTTCCTCAACTGGGATCGTTTACAGCCGCATTTGGGATTGTTTGAAGCTGCATTTAAACCACATTTTGGAAATTCATACTCAGGGCACCATAGAAGTCCACAATATGGAGAAAAATCCTGAAATGTTTTCCTCAAAAAGCTATTTCTTTACGACTGAAGAACGAAAGACATGAACATCTTGGATGTAAGCAAGTAGATTATCTGTAAATTTTTGTTCTGGAAGTGAACTTCTCCTTTAATAAATCCAAGCTTATCCAGGCTGTCGGCTTCATTGTGACATGAGTTCATATACGGATGTGTGAGTGTGTGTCTGTGTCAATATGTAATCTGTATGACCATCTCCGGCGCTAATTCATCTCGCTGACAAACGGAAAGCATGTTCAATGTGGACTTCTGTTCGCGGCTCATTGATATGAAACGCGATAGAGAACAGAGTCGGGTTAGCCTGCTTATTTGTCTGTTTGCACACTAAATGAATATATTACTTCCCACCCACAACTTCAGCACAAAAGCCCCTCTCTCTCGTGCCTCTGAATGGGCCTGTGAAGGCTCTTTGTAGCGTGAGGTTGTCTTGACGACACCCCATGGTCCAGTGAAGAGAGGAGTCTACATGGATGTGTGCTCCAGTCAGGAAGTCTATTAGCTCACACTAAAACCGGTCCTAATATTATTAGCCAAGTTTACACCTACTGAAAATGACTGACATCTTTAAAGGGCAGATTATCATGGAAAATCTGACTTTTCATGTTTAAGTGCTATAATCAAGGCCCCAGGACAACCCAGTAACTTTGTTTTGGTAAGCCTTTCTCTGCCAGCATTTGAAAAAACGAGCGTGTCAGATTTCGCTCTCCCTGTGATGTAGAAAGGGGATTTTATTATAATATTATTACCCCTTAAGCTGCACATTTCTACCCACAGCGCCATAATTTTGTTTTCGCAAGTGTCAATGGCGTACCAGCACTAAAGCCATGGCGAAAGCTCGAGCAAAGCATACTAACTGTTTAGTCATTGGCTGCACAGATGAGCACAGAAAACTATTTAGAGTCCCAGCCTCAGAGGAGACAAGAGAGCAGTGGATTTATTGATTTATTTACTGTATATTACGCTGCTGCCAAACTGATCTAATATAATCATGCAATTTCTTTCCCAGCACAGACATAACCGACTGGTTTTGTAACTCATGTGTGTTTTTAACATAAACTTGTGTGTATTTGACAGTCTAAGCGCAATACGACATGAAAGAAAAGTTTAGTTTAGTACTTCAGATGTGTGTGCTCAGAAAACCCTATATCAGACTTTTAAACTAATATTGTTTAAATCGCATGACTTTAGTGCGATAGACATGATAATCAAAACCAACCAGATATATTTTAGTAGAATATCTGAGGTACGAGCTGTAAAGGCACAGCTCTTGTCTGGAAAAGGGGGCGGGGAGCAGCAGCTCATTTGCATTTAAAGAGACATGCAGGAAAACAGCGTTTACTGCTTGCCCACTCAAAATGGGCATTTTCAAAATGATATAATAAATGATCTGTGGGGTATTTTAAACTGAAACTTCACAGACACATTCTGGGGAAACTTTAGACTTATATTACATCTTGTGAAAAGGGCATAATAGGTCTCTTTTATACTAAATGTGTAGTTTACTACATAACCACATCCTGTATCTTTATGATGCTTTATAAGCATAAGCAATTAGTTACCAGGGAAAGTAACTATTGTGATATATTTTTTTAAAATGTTTCAAATGTGTCAAATAACTTGGATGCCCCCAATATTACATATGGTAAATGAATAAAACATTGTACACTACTCTACAATATTTTAATGCTGCTGTGGGACAATGTGAGAGACACCTTTCAGGGGCTAAATATCACGTTGTTGGGGTCGTTCCAAGGACATAAAAAAACATCCACAAGATTAGCAACACTGCTAATCTTTTGGGGTCGAAGACCGCACCAGAAGAACTAAAAATACTCTGCAAACTGCAAAGGGTCTACTTTAATTTGTGTATAGTCATAATAACAACAAAACCATGTGCTTTTGTAAAATAAACAGGGTGCACTCTCTGCCGCCTCGGTTTTCGTCACCTCTCTTCACAGACGCATAAATAAAACAACCTGAATCTCCACAAATACGTGCCTCACAGACATGAAAAATATATGTATAGAAAACTTGAAATGACTACTTTTAAATGAAGTAAATTGAAAACTATATTCTCTGATAAAGTAATCTGTATGAAACCAACGCGAGCTACAGTTTTTCCCATCTAAACTCATTATCTCTAATGTAAATCACGCCAATAAGCGGCTCCGCATCTCAAATTTTAAACATCATTTTCGACATGTAGGTAAACACCCACATCACCTCCGTAAACAAACGTGAACCTTTATCTTTTCGTTTCTGGAAGAAGATGAGAGGAATAAGCTAGAATTTACCTCAGAAGAATACAATGCGAAAATTATAGTAACGCCCCAGTAAATGTAATGCTGTTTAAAAAAAGTTAGTAACGCCGTTTATTTATAATGCAGTTATTCCTATTACAGGATACTCACATCACTACTTAAAGATTTATGTCAAATACCCAATTATTTGCATTGCTTGATGCTAAAATAAAGCATATACTGTAGTTTCTTTATGTAAGGTACCCATACTGTACTTATAGTTGTATACAGCTGTATAAATTCACTAGGAGTGAAATCTGCATTTGTTTGGGACTTAATGTCAACTTTGGCAGTCTAATAGTGAGATCCTTGTGCAAATCACTCACACACACACACACACACACACACACACACACACACACACACACACACACACACACACACACACACACACACACACATATACACACAGGCTTTTCTCACAGGCTTTTTTAATGCGTTTCTCCACAGTTTCCATTTAAATTCATGGTAATTAATAAAAAAAAAAAACTAAAAAAAATCTCTTTATGTTTAGGGATGTAGTGAACTGTATAGTGAAAGGAATCGCTCACCCATAAACTTTTGACTTTCTTTAGACAGTCTGAGTTGTTTTGGCGCTTTTATGTCATTTTGGCAGTTGGAAGCATGTATCATTATTCTTTTTCATTACTTGGAAAAAAGTTATATTTCTTTTGTGCTCCACTAAGAAAGAAAAAGAAAGTCAAACCAGTTTGGAATGACTTGAAGGCGTGTAAATGACAGAACTGTTCATTTTGAATGAACTATCCCTTTAATACGCCACGCAGAAGTCAAATACTAGGATAAGTCAAGCCAAGGATAAGCACAGAGAACACACAGTGATAAGTGAGTATGATTTATACTGCTATGCAGGTGATGACTGCAGTATAGTCAACAAGCATTGTGAGCAGCTGATGTAATGGATGTTAATTCATTCACAGGTGCCTGAGGCTGCGTCATTTCCAGAGAGGATTGCTGATAACACGGACTTATGAAATACCCAAGAGTCTTGCACTCCAACTGTGGGAGTAATGGAGAACTCAGCTTTTTAAGATTGTAGCTATCCTGTGTGAACTCTGTGGGACAAATGTGCAAGCCTCTGATTAGAGATCAAGAAATTGATCTCTTCTGTCAAATAACCTGGACTATTTCACATCTTCGGGAAATGAGAATTTGATCTTAATTAATAGATCTAAGAAATAGCTCACCCAAAAATTAAAATCCTGTCATTAATTACATAATTACACAAATTATATATTTTCAATAAAATGCAAGAGCTTTCTGACCCTGCATTGATACACTGAATGTGACACTGAAGACTGACACAGAAGAGAAGAAATTGTTGAATAAAGTCATTATTTTTGTTTTCTTTGTGCACAAAAAGTATTCTCATAGCTTCATAACATTACGGTTGAACCACAAATGGACTATTTTAACAATGTCTTTACTGCCTTTCTAGGCCTTGAACGTGTCAGTGGCATTGCTGTCTATGCAGGGTCAGAAAGCTCTTGGATTTGATCAAAAATATCTTAATTTGTGTTCTAAAGATAAACGAAGATCTTACGGGTTTTGAATGACATGAAAGTGAGTAATTAATGACAGAATTTTCATTTTTGGGTAAACTATCCCTTTAAAGTATTTATTTATTTCTTAGTTTTGAATGGCCAATAACAGATATCAGTTTTTCTTTTCAGTCTGGAAAAGGTAAAAACGTTTAGTTTTAGTTTAAGGGTATAGTTCTCCTAAACAAGAAAATGCTGTCATCATTTACCCACCCTCATGTCATTCCAAACCTCTAGGACTCCTCTTTTCTCTTGCAGAACACAAAGATGAGATTTTGAAGAATGTTAAAAGAACTGTTAAAGACAATGGAGTCCAATAACATTGGAAAAACATGAGGGTGAGTAAATTTCATTTTTAGGTGAACTATCCCTTTATGGTTCAAGTCAAAACATTACTATATAATTAAGTCTTGCACATTACAATATGTGGGACACAGTGACTAACTGTTTGTTGGACTTATTCTATTCATTTAAAATGAATGGATTTGAAATTTCAAACATACTGTGTAATCAAGCAGATTTTACTGTCAAGATTTTATAGAGCAAAAATGTAATAGACACCACAGTTCCGGATACAATGTCCCTTTTGATTATAATAATGGTCAGTGCACTACGACCAGTTCAAACACTTGAGGAGAAAAAAAAAAAAAAAAAAAAAAAAAAAAAAAAATTACGACATGCATAAAACCAAACATACAATTTTGTTCGGATTTAGCCTTGTGTTTATATTGTTTGATTTCCTTGTTTTGAAAATACACTTAAAACTGAAAAAATAAAATAAAAATCCTAACGCTTTAAAATAGGTTTTCATCTGGTAAACTGTATTGTTCAACATGAACTATTAAAAAATACCACACTTATTTTTAAGTCTTTAAGATTTACATAATTTAATTAATAGTAAAATACCATCACAGTGAACTGAATAATGATTATGTATTTTAATTGAATAACTGATTAAGGATTGTTCAGTTATCCAATTAAAGTAAGGATTATTCAATTGAATTTAATGTAATTTTACTATTAAATAAATTGCTTAAATCTTAAAGGAGAAGTTTACTTCCAGAATGAAAATTTCCTGACAATTTACTCACCCCATGTCACCCAAGATGTTCATGTTTTTCTTTCTTCAGTCAAAAAGAAATTAAGGTTTTTGAGGAAACCTTCAGGATTTTTCTCCATATAGTGGACTTCAATGGTGGCCAGTGGGTTGAAGGTCAAAACTGCAGTTTCAATGCAATTTCAACAGACTCTACACGATCCCAGCCAAAGAATAAGGGTCTTATCTAGCGAAACAATCTGTCATTTTTAAAGAAAAATACAAATTTATATACTTTTTAACCACAAATGCTCGTCTTGCATTAGCTCGACCTCATGCATTATGCACACATGACTTGGCAGAAGTACTGACCCAGTGTTTACAAAGTGAACATGCAAAGAAAACGCCCTACCCTACCTTTTTCAACCAAAGTACTACTCCTCGAGACAAAGAAATAACGAAATGTGTGACCTTTCCAATGTGAAGTCATTGACGTGGATCGCAGAGCTAGTGCAAGAAAAGCATTTGTGGTTAAAAAGTAAATACATTATTATTATTATTTTTTTTTTAAAAACTGATCGTTTCACTAGCTTTGACCCTTATTTCTCAGCTAGGGTATATATATGGAGAAAAATCCTGAAGGTTTCCTCAAAAACCTTAATTTCTTTTAGACTGAAGATAGAAAGTTCTATTTATTGAACCAGTTATCATGAACTAAAATGAACTGGTGCATGTAACTTTAACAAAGAAAAAAAAAATCTGTAATAAAGTTGGTTACTTAATGCATCGTCAACTTAAGGGACCTTATTGTAAAGTATAAGCCTACCATAAATGAAAAACTGAATTGGAAACAACCCCCCAGTCTTAATCATCATGAGCAATATACATTACCAGTCAACCTTAAACCCTCATTTTAATTCACCCCATCTTTATTCAGCAGAATAAAGATCTTTTTGGCTGAATTACAGCAGCATGTCTGGTGTGACTGCCCTGTTCTCACCAGTGTGGACAATAGTTTCTCACCCATTTGTCCTGTGTGTTGTTTGATCCAGTGCCAGAGAACCCATGCTGAAGTAATCATAAAGGAGCTTCAGTCTTCCATGCAGCTCACCAGCCTTCTGTTTTAATACCCTCTCTATCCTATTTTTGCCAATCCAGTCTGGTAATAAATTCATACCGAACACCATACCAATAAAATAACTAAAAAGTTTCAGCACTAAAAATCAATGCTAACCCCCCAAAACAGCCCAGGGGCTGCACCAGCACACATCCTGAATGAATTAAGATCAAATCAACTCAAATTGACTACGGAGTAATGGCTGGGAAGTCAATTTGAAGCCAGTTGTTAAGCAAGGAGCCAAACAAACAGTCAGACACCGCCACTCACTGTGAAAAGAACAATCTATTTTTTTTTCCTGATTGATTTTTGAGTGGGCAAAACCTGGGGGAAAATAAGCGTACGTTGCCAACACAGCTGTTATCGTGTATGGATCGTTTAAAAAAAGGGAATTACATAGAGCTGACGACATATGAATCGCAATCAATACTAGTTATCGGTTTAGATAGGATGCTCTCGCGTACTCCACATGAGTTCATCGTTTTTTTAATATTAATGAGCCAAGCGAGTAGGCGTTGTTGATGAATTGCTCTAAATACAGGATGACGCTGGTCTAGGACAAGGTCAATGTAGAGGGACTGCGAATTTTGGACTTGCATCACAATCAGCAGAATCTGCATCAACAAAGAGGTCCACCCACAAATGAGCTTTTCAAGCGTAGGACGGAGGGAGCTTTCATGACCTTCTGTTCCAGTTTTGGAAGGGGGACAGCTTCATTTGAAAGACAATGGACTACACCCGGACACACACATTGTCCTTGCTGGCAGATTGCAAATGAGAAGAATCTAAGCCATAGCGTTTGGAGTGGGAGGTCTACAGTTGTCAAGCACTTTATAAAATCCCTTCCCTTTGGTTTCATTCACTCACTTGGATGGAAACGCACAAATAAGCATGCGCGCAATCCCACGCCACACAATTAGACAATTGCGAGTGATCAATCTCCAGCCCGCTCAGTCATCGCTGACAGGAAATCGTTGCCGATCGATGTTCGCCTGCCAAGTTGAAAAGCCCCAGTGTCACTGACTGTGGGCATGAACGTGGGTCGGCAGGAAGATCGACCCCGGTGGGTGGGTGGAGCTCTGCAGGTGGTAGAAAATAAGACATCTGTCTGTTTGTGAGGGATGGCACGACGAGAGCGAGGACGTGAAGAGGTGACGAGTTCCGCCTGGGCTGAAAGGAGAGGGAGACTGGAGCTGAGGAACAAGAGGAGGTCTCTGAAAAGCGCAGCAGATGCCTCCTCTCTCAGTGAGGGCTCTCCACGGTGCTGTCCACCAGGATGCTTGCATCTGCCCTCGACAACAGGACAAAGGACACACGTTTGGGCATCTGCATCTGGCTGTCATTCCAGAAAATCGAAAATTTATCAGCCCACGCGCACTAGTTACCCTTTAACCTCCCTCTTAGACCCGTTTCACATCACAGTCATATCCAGATTGAAAGAGGTCAGAGTATCAGCGGCTCTTCACAAAAAAATAAATGCATTTCTAGGTTACTACAATGAGTATTTATTTTAAAGGGTTAGTTCACCCAAAACTAAAAATTCTGTCATTAATTATTCACTATCATGTCGTTCCAAACTTGTAAGACCTTTGTTCATCTTCAGAACACAAATTAAGATATTTTTTTTCTGAAGTGAAATAAAGTAGTGCTGTAAGATATTTATTTGAATTAATTAATGAGAGAGGGTGTGTGAGAGAGAGGGGAAATTAACCTTGTTGATTTAATTACAAAAACCAGCCTGATCTCATGACGAAATCGTACCTGTGGGAACTTTTTCGCAAGATGTAAAACACGATGTCCACTGAGTGGCACAAAGAGAAATGTTCTTTTTTTTTCTTCTGGAACAGATGAACGTACATATGGTACGTTTTATGTGACAATGGTTTTACCCTGGTGAAAAAAACAGCTAAAAACAGCCTAGGCTGGTTGGCTGGTTTTAGCTGGTCATAGCTGTACAATTGTACAAGTCACTGCAAAAATGTCCGTTGAGTGGCGCTCGTGTACCATCTGCACTACATCTAAACCTACCTGATAGTATGAACAAAAGCAAATGTGATTTAAAAACGCAATCGCAAGCATGCCGTTTTAGCTTGTTTTTCGATCTCTCATTTTTCAGCTCTTTCATCATGAGTCATGTTTTTCACGGGATTCACACCCAAGGGATTCCGCATCCTAAGTGCAATTCTGTGCCAGATAAGCTACCGAGCAAGCTTGTTATGTCTGTAATCATTAACTGTGTATGAAAACGATTACAAGAGGTTGCTGTTTTACCACCTCCAGAGTTCATGTCTGTTGGAAACTGCAGTGATATGTACTTATTGGTACCTTTTTGCATCTTGCATCTTAAAATCTTATATGTGTGTTTAGATGTAGGTCGGATGTCCAGATATTGGATATGTATCTGTTTTAAAACCACATTTGGAAGTGACCCAGATTGGATGCGACAAAATTGGATCTTGAGGATTTGTGTTTACACATGTATGAAAAATTCTGATTTGTCTCAAACTTGAGTGAAAAATCACATTTTTTGTGCCAGTGAAAACGCAGCCTAAATGACTTTTGTTCAGATTTTTGTCCCAGTTTGCAGTCTGGACCAGTCGAAGCTAGTTGCCAAAAGTCAGTAAACAGATTTTTGGGCAGTTAGAGTTGGCCAATTTCATAGAAAATTGTGTAGTCCATAATGTATGATTTTTTTTTTGGTTTTTGCTTAAGACTATGATTCTGTCCAGTAGGAGGATATTAAACATGTTTGATATTTGGAGCCAATTTTAATACACAGTTTTAAAACACAGAGTATTGTGTTCAGAATGACTTGAAAGTGTTCAGTGTATGTATCAGTGCCCAGATTTCTGCTGTAACTATTTCCAAAATGTAACTTTTCAGATTTTAAAAGTTGCGTGGTGCATTTCAGCCATTTGCGATCTCATGTCAGAAGAACCCAATTTCTTGATTACATTTTTGCCCTTAGAGTCTCCAGAAATATGTCAGTTTTATTGTCAACTAGTTGAAAAATCTGATTTGCTTTGAAAAAAGTAATCTCTAACCCCAAATATGATCAATAATAGCAATGACAGTAAATGTATGGTACCCAATAAATTGTTGAGTATGCATTATTAGCATCTGGTACATCACTGTACCATGTTACCGGCAGCAAATTATTGTTTATCTAAGGAAGAGCTATGCAAAGATGGTCAAAGCTAAACAAAATAACTAAATAAACCCACAGCTGATCTAAATAAAATCCTGAACAGACACTAATTTTAAAAAGCAACAACAATAACATTGGTGTTTCCATGTGATTAGCAAGAGAGCTTGTGACATGAATAACCAGACAGTGTACAGACAGCAGCATGTGGCTTCCTCAATCTACAGGGAGCAGAGCGAAGATAGACAGTGCTCGGCTTCCAGCAACACGGCTAATGGCTTAAGGAACCCCGCCGTTAGCTTAATTGAAGCAATCTTTCCAAAATCAGGGATGGAAAGAGATAGAGCGTGACAGAGGGTGGGAGAACGAGGCCGTAAACCCTCAGCTGGCATGAGTAGCCTCTTGAGATTAGGTGAGAAGAGAAGCAGAGAGGTTTTGAAGGATGGAAGTGTGCAGAGGAGGGAAGCAGTGGGGTTCTCCCCTGTGGTCACTGCAAGTCAGTTAACAGGCCAGACACCTGGGAACCACATAAATGATTAATATGAGCGGAGTCACTCGCAGGACAAGCTCCGCTGGGCCACAGACACAGAGATGCTCTGTTCTCCCCGGAATCAATCGCGAGAGGTCGATCCAGACTGCCTGATAAAGAAAGCCATCGCGGTGCAGATTCTCCGCTTATCTATCGGAGCTTTGATTAGGGCCGACACTGAATTAACAGACCATTATTCTGTTCTGCTCCATTAAAAGACTTCCTTGGCATTGACCTTGAACAACGTCTTCTAAGCCAAGGGCAATAAAAATCTGACAGTTCCATCTGTCAGTATGGAAAAACACATAGCACAAATAAAAATAACTAAATTTGGCATTTCGCTGACAGAAGTCTAAACAGCCGTTGGTACAATGGAGAGAGAAGTTTAATATTCAGTGCACAGCTCTCTGTGAGGTCGGAGACAGAGAGCGGACGCTCCCACACTCGCTTCAGCCGCCGGTCATCCCACGATCCTCCTCCTTTCCTCCCATCCCCGACCGAGACCGCAGTGAAAGACAGAGGAAGTGAATTCTGGGATGTGCTCTGCATGGAAACGACCGGATGCCTTAACGAGGGAGATGGCCTGTCAGGTTTCTAATTCTTCACTCCTCCTCAGTCAAACAGACGTGAGCCATTTGGTTTAGCCTTTAAGTTGAATGCTCTGAGGAACATTAACCTGAATGTCGGCTGAAAAAGTTATGCAAACACTGCACTGGGGGTAAGTATACTTTAAATACTTTATTTAAATACATTAAATAAACGAAAAGGAAGGAAGGAAGGAAGAAACAAAGGAAGCAAGGGGAGAAATCAAGAGAGGATGAAAATAAATGGATTAAAAAAGGGAAAGGAAAAACTGGAGGAAGGAAACAAAGGAAATAAACATTAATAACAGGAAAGTAATGCAAGGAAGGAACAAAATGAAACAAATACAGGACTGAAATTAACAAATAAAGGACAGATAGAAAGGGCAGATGGAAAGAAGGAAGAAAAGAAGGAGACAAAGGGAAAAAAGAGAAAGGGAAGAAAGGAAAGAATGGTAGAAGGCAAAGCAAGCAAGCAAAGAAAAGAAAGAAAGAAAGAAAGAAAGAAAGAAAGAAAGAAAGAAAGAAAGAGAAAGAAAGAAAGAAAGAAAGAAAGAAGAAGGGGAAAGGGAAAGGGAGAAAAGAAAGTAAGGGAGAAAGGAAGGAAATTATATAAGGAAGGAAAGAAATTTAAAAAAGAAGGAAAGGTAACAAAGGAAGGATGGAAGGAGGTAGGAAAATAGGAAGGAAGAGGAAACATTACGAAAGGAAGAAAATAAACTGATTAAATGAAGAAAAGGAAGGAAAGGAAAGGAAAAGCAAGGAAAGGAAAGGAAAGGAAAGGAAAGGAAAGGAAAGGAAAGGAAATTAAAGGAAAAATTGGAGGAAGGAAACCAGGGAACATAAGAAAAGAAATGGAAGGATGGATGGAAGGAAGGAACAAAAGAAAGAATCAAATACAGGATTGAATGGAGGATAGATAGAAAGGACAAATTGAAAAGAGGAAGGAAATCAAAAAGGAAAAGAAGAAAAAAGGAGGAAGGGAAGAAATGAAACTAAAACAGAAAGCAAAGAAAGTGAGAAAGCAAGAAAGAAAGAAATAAAGGAAAAGAAAGCAAGAAAAACAGTATTAATTAAGTAAGGAAGGAAAGAAATTAAGGAAAGGAGGAAAGAGATTAATGAAGGAGGGAAGGATGGATGGATGGAAGAAAATAAGGAAGGAAGGAAGGAAGGAAGGGAAAGGAAAATAAAAGGAAAGGAAAGGAAAGGAAAATGAAAGACTGAAAGAAGAAACAGGAAACCAAGGAACATATGGAAAGAAATGAAAGGAAAGAAGGAAGGAAAGAAGAAAGGAACAAAAGAAAAACAGGATTAAATGAAGCAAAAATAGAAAAGACAGATTAAAAATATGAAGGAAATCAAAAAGGAGAAAGAAAAAGAAAGAAAGAAAGAAAGAAAGAAAGAAAGAAAGAAAGAAAGAAAGAAAGAAAAACAAAAATTAAGGAAGGAAGGAAAGAAATTAAGGAAAGAAAGGGATTAATGAAGGAAGGAAAGACGGATAGATGGAAGAAAAGAAGGAAAGAAGGAGGGAAGAAAGGAATGAAGGAAGGAAGAAAGAAAGGAAGGAAGGAAGGAAGGAATGGAAAGGAAAGACTGAAAGAAGGAAACAGGAATTCAAGGAACATGGAAAGAAATGGAATAATGGAAGGAAGGAAGGAAGGAAGGAAGGAAGGAAGGAAGGAAGGAAGGAACAAAAGAAAAACTAAGAAACAGTAAAGCAAAGTAAAGGAAGTAAAGAAAGGAAACAATTATGAAATAAAGAAAAAGAAGGAAGGAAAGAAGGAAAGAAAGAAAGAAAGAAATTAAAGGGAAACTGGTTATTCTTCTGACATGTGCTCCTCTATGCAGCTATAACATGAGCAGGACAAATGGCGGAGTGTGTAACAGTCTAATGTTGCGGTTCCTTTTAATGTACACACAGTGACTCAACTGTGTAAACAGCTGAAGCTACAAAGGCAGTGTGCTGTCTGCTAATATATGTGTTCAATACTCTCTATAAAGACCAGCACAATACACAAATCACTGTGAAGTTCAAAGTCCAAAAACCGCTGGCTATTCAAACATTTTACATAGAGCTGCAAACAACCTCCCGCTCTGATGTCTTTATAGACACATCAGCTTCTTTTGAGGCTTCAGTTGAAGATTTTCCTCATATTAAGCCAGTTTCTGACTCAGAGCTGGTTGTAAAAGTAACTGTAAAACGAGCATATCGTTTTACACTTTCACGCATTAAGACTAAATTTCACACGTGGTAAATGGATGCTAATCAAACGTCTTTCTTTCAGAAATATGGCTCATTTCCTTGATTCAAGCCAGATTGTGGCAACTGTTGGCACGTTGAGAAAACACCTCCTTGAATCTCCAGCACGTGATACTGGGAGCAAAAACAAAAGACGGCACACAGCTGGCAAAACAGTGTAACTGCACCAGGAGCCAAAAGCAACAGCAAAATCAACAACGGCCCAATCTAGTAGCAGACTCCTGCAGAGCAGAGCAAATGGAAGAGATCCCTGCTTTAAATGGATTTTAGAGCGGTTTAGAGAAGAACGGCTGCTATGTTCACAAGAGAACTGCATAAAATGTGAAAAAGACACTACTAAGTTGTAAGCAGTTACAAGTCACATATCTAGTTGTCTTGTTTAGCAGAGCTTTAATTAAATGGCATACAGTCTGGTCCACATTGCAGCTTATTCCGGCCAAGAAACGCCTACTCGGACAGGATCTAAGACCATCTGACCAACAACCACAGTTTGTTTTGCTTCAATCTGCTATTTAAGGGTGGGTTTATCTGAAATTTTTATCTCAGTACTGGTGTGGGAAAAAAAATGTCAACAGCTCTATACTTCTAGTTAAAAGGATAGTTTACCCAAAAATAAAAATCCTGTCATTAATTACTCACCCTCATGATGTTACAAACCTGTAAGGCCTTAATTCATCTACACAAATTAAGATATTTTTGATGAAATCCGAGAGCTTTCTGACTCTGCATGGACAGCAATGCAACTGACACGTTCAAGGCCCATAAAGGTAGTAGGGTCATTCCAGAAGACCCTGGCTCAATTTTTTGATTTTGCTAATATTTTTTCTGAAGTTAAACATCCATAGTGATGAAAGCCAAAATATTAAATGTCATGGATGGTCATGGAGAAATCCACCATTTAGTAGAGGGGGGTCAAAATGGCAATTTGCTTCTGAGATTCAAAGCCAAGTTACAGGGGGTTAAAAATGACTTTGGAAATATGGCAGCATCATAATGTTACTTTTACACAGAGATTGGCAGTCTTTGTTGCATTATGTTCCAATAGTGACCATTAAAAAAAATGGGGAAACAGCACTTTTCAAGTTTTTACTTTCAAGTTTCCATGTTCCGGTTCATGACAGTTAGGGTATGTCAAAAAACTCCCATCTCATTTTCTCCTCCAACTTCAAAGTCATCCTACATCGCTGTTTTACCTTTTTTTGTAAAGGGTGTTTGATCTTATTTGCATGTTCACTTTGTAAACACTGTGTTGGAACTTCTGCAGCGATGTAAAACAATTTTGAAGTTGGAGGAGAAAATGAGATGGGAGTTTTTCGACATACCCTAACTGTCATGAACTGGAATACACAGAGTTAAGCAGAGCTAAGCAAGAGGAGCGTTTAAGTTGTAAATGTTTTTAGAAAATAACCAATCGTTTCGCTAGATAAGACCCTTTGTCCTCGGCTGGGATCATTTAGAGCCCTTTGAAGCTGCATTTAAGCTGCATTTTGGAAGTTCAAACTCGGGGGCACCATAGAAGTCCATTATATGGAGAGAAATCCTGAAATGTTTTCCTCAAAAAATATAATTTCTTTACAACTGAAGAAATAAAGACATGAACATCTTGGATGACAAGGGAGTGAGTACATTATCTGTAATTTTTTGTTCTGAAAGTGAACTACTCCTTTAAGGTCCTACATCGTTCAGTTCCAGAGATGTTGGAATTTCAATATGGCTTCAGGAGTAAATCTTTAATTGTGCACATTTTCAGTGGTCAAAAACCAAATGTGTAAAAACCAATTTGCGAAAATATGAGACTTCTTTTCTTTTAAAGAGGAATGTTTGAAGAATAAATAATATTGAAACTAAAGATGTATCTTGTTTCTTTCTGTCAAGACAACTGCATTGAACATACCTATCTGAGTGCCATAAATATTTTATTTCCACAGTTTGTGTGCCTATAACTGAAGAAGTATTAAAGATATTGCAAAATGATTTTAGATTCTGGTTCTTAATGAACTTTTCTTTTGAAATCTTCATTTTCAAGACCCTACATCATTCAGTCCCAGAGATATAGGGATCTCAATGAGGCTCTATGTCCAGATTGTTGAATCTTACTCATCTTCAGTGGTTGAAAACCAAATGTTGGTCAATTTGGATACAGCTGATACTTATTTTATTTGAAGAACAATGTCTGAAGAATAAATAATGTTAAAATTAGAATTGCATCTTTTAGATTAGTATTGATCTCTTAAATACTTCTTGAGTTACAGGCATGCAAACTTTGGAGTAAAATCTTGAAAAGTGCCGTTTCCCCATTTTTGAATGGTCACCATTGGCACATAATGTAACAACGATTGGTAAAGTCAACAGATTTTACTAAAAGAACTATCAATCTCTGTGTAAATGTAACATTTTGATGCTGCCATCTTTCCAAAGTCATTTTTTAACCCCCTGTAATTTGGCTTTGAATCTCAGGTGAAAATTGCCATTTTGACCCCCCTCTACAAAATAGTGGATTACTCAATAAATATCCATGATATTTCATATTTTGGCTTTCATCACTATACATGTTTATCTTTCTTTAGAAAAAATAATAGTAAAATCAAAAAATTGAGCCGGGGAAATTTCTGAAATTTGACACGGAATGACCCAGTAAGGACATTAAGTACTTTCATGAAATCCTGTCCACCCTGACTGAAAATTGCTGTTTTAAGCAAGCTACAAATAAAACCTACCTGTGCCTTCTCTCATCTAGCTCACTGTATCTCCCTGGAGGGACAGTTGAATGGTGTGAGGCCTAAGTGCTGCTTTAGCTCTTATAGACGTACTGTGGTTTAAGAGAGAACGCTAGACAATAAATCCAACTGACATGTATGGAAGCATGAAGAGAAAAATGATGAAGTGATGTGGGGATATCAACATTTTTCTACACACCACAGACTTTTGAGAGGCAATAAACTGGGCGACGGCCAGTGAAAGAACTTCATGAGAAGGCCTGACCTCACATACTCATACAAATGCACCCAAGGAATAGTTCACCCAACAGTGAAATTCTATTATATTTACTACTTAAATGAGACAAATTAAACCTCTTTAACAATTACAATAAATGAAAACAGAAAAACTATGAAAAGGATCAAATGTAAGTCTCTCGAGCATTTAAAAACTGAATCAATGAGTAAGTGAATTGAACTTCAGATCAGAACCAATTCAGTTTAAAAGAATCACCTTTTGTGTTTGCAGAAGAAAGGAAGTCATTTTTGGGTGAACTTTCCCTTTAAGACGGGAGAAAATATATAAGCTGAATGGTTGTTTTTACTACACGAGGACCCTGATGCTATAATGACAGCATTTAAGCTTATTGGAAACACAGCTAAAAATAATCGGATAAGATTCATAGCAGTTTTCCAGCAAGCCTTCATCTCCAGAAGGCCTGTTTGTTCCCTCAGAGCCTCCGTGTGTAATGTTTAACAAGCTCTGGCTGGGACACTGTGGTCTTTTTCCATCACTGGGTCTAACTACACTAAAATAAAGAGAGATTTGTGGTGTTCAGAGTGAAAGTTTACCTTGGGCTGACGTGAATGGCTCCTTCTAGATGTTTTGCATGGTGTCAGTGCAGTGGGCTCACCCATCACTAATGCAGTCAAAACCGGCTGAACTAGCACCTTTGCCATTAGCTTATGCACTTAACACAGGCAATTATGCATGCCTTTAAACAGCGTTTTTGTGCTCGAACACCTGACAGAGAAAAACACTGTGGACATGCTTTAGTTTATGACATATGGACTCACAATGAAGTCCATTAAGACTTCCTGTGGCTGTCACTTCATGAAGTATATGTGGAAAATTATGGCCTGGTCGGTATTGCTTCAGTAATACACCAACCAGTGCCTTCTTTCTGAATGATGCACTTCTGTGTCCCAATTGATAGTATGTTGGAAATAGAAAGTCAAAGGTTGTCAGTGTTGCAAATTATTCCCAAGGGATTTTCCAACTATGCTTGCGTAAAGGCTTTTTGGGTTAACATTAGCTAATCTTAGCCACAAGTCCACATAGGTAAGGATTTTGTGATGGTTCCCTTTTGACTTTGTAAGCTTCATCCTAGCTTTCTTTGAAAGTTTCATATTAGTTTGTTAATGTGTAAACATAAAATGTACAACCCAGGCTCATGAAAATACGTGCCTCTATATACATTTCTGCATAACTGTGATGCTAAAACACACATTCAATACATGTTTTTATTATGTTGATAATTGAAAAATTGGAAATATCCCCTACACCAAACCCAATCCTAACCGATAGTGTTAACAAATGCAAAAGTGATATAAAAATCCTTATTAGGATTTGAGCTATTTTGTCAAACTGTAGTTTCACACCGAGGTCTTCATCACCCAAGTGCAACATTGTACCACATGAGCTACTGAGCAAACCTATTAAATTAGAAAACTCATGCATATGAAGCTGTATATTTGACAACAACGTTCAAAAGTATCAGTTTTCAAATCACAGAGGATGTTAACATTGTATTGAAGCAATAATATAATATTCTGCAAGTAACTGTGTGAAAATTAGGGTTTATTAATCAAAACTCTATGTGTAAATCATACTTTGTGCGAAAAGAAATATAAGTTGCATGAGTTTTACTGCCACTAGTGTTCATTTCAACTGAAAACTGCAGTGATTCGTACATAGAAACATTTTTTTTTTCAGTTTTGCAGAAATGTATATAGAGGTACGTATTTGCAATAAGCCAAAAACTGTAATAATTTTTAAAGAAGTTAATACATTTAGCTCTATTCCAAGGCTTTTATGCAAACAAAAACAGTACATGACAAAGTATCAACTATATTAAAACAGGATAGTGCATCTCAGTTGTTCTACATTCTCAATAATAATCTTTTCCCATGAAAAAAAAATAGTAAAAACTTTATTTTTCTAACGTGATCTGTTTTATTATTACGTGATTTTTTATTATCATAAAACGCTAAAAACAGTTGTGGTACTTAATATTTTTGTGAAAACTGCAATATTGCAAAATTCTGTGATAAACAGAAAGTCCAAAATAACAGAACTTTTGTAACAATGCTGAATTCAAGTATTAATTTCTCTTAAAAAATGATCTGAGCCCAGAACAGTAGTGTGTGCACAGAATCATATTTTAGTTTTACCATCCCAGAGTACAGAGGTTGAACAATCAAAAAGCTACACTCCCTTGGCCATGTACAGTAAGCATAAAGGTCATGTTTGCACATATTTAATGTGCATTCTTTAAAAAATATACTGAACTGTCTACACAAAAAGACACATGGACAGAGAACAAGAATATCCTAAGAGGTGTATATATGAAGCAAAACAGATGTCAACGATCATCGAGAATGTCTGTATGGTTTCAACCAGCGATGTCATAGATCTCAGATTAGGATGACATACTTCTTTAAACACATTAAAAGTAAATCAACAAGGAAAAGACAGTTTTGCTGAAATGTAATTCTAACATATAAACAGCGCAGAGATATCGCCGCACGAACCACTGCTGGCCAAGAAGTGGCTGAAGATAACATGCTTCTCAGTGGTCACAACATGGCTTGCAGCGATTTCCTCTTTACTGACCAAAGCTGGAACAAACAACATCCCGAGTCCTCAGCCAACTTCTCCACTTAATTACAAGGCTCAGCAGTTACGCCATGAAAATCTCTCTCCCTCTTCCCCCCCCCCCCATTTCCACCATCTTTATTTTTCCCTCTTCCACCATAACACTAAACTCAGTGAGTGGATCTTTCAGAGGAGGGTTCACATATCATGGTCCATGGAGCAAAACTCAGCGAGTAAACACAGTAATTTAACGCCACTCTCCTGGTTCAGTGCAATCGTCAGGATTGCTGAGGAGGCCTCGGTCTGGACAACTCCATCTGTGGAGGAGGACAACAACAACTCTTCGCATCCACATAATGACATGCAGCACGCCTTTGTAAAGGCCCTGTGCAATTTAATTAATTATGGTAGGAAAACACTGGGTTGATTACTGATTAATGACATCACTCTGGAACAGTGTTGTTTTCGTCAACGATGACGATGACGAAATCATTTCGTTGACGGCACTTTTTTTCATGACGATAACGAGACGATGACGAGATAAAAATGGCTCGTTGATGACTAAAACATGACGAGACGTGTGTGAGTTTTCGTTGACGAGACGAGAATAGACGAAAATGTTAGTGGGTGGTCCGTCAGACGTTTAAAATGCATGACATTTCCGCTTATTGTGCATGCCGATTAAAACTTAAAAAGTATCTGACGCTATGGCAAGCCGTTTTAGCATTAAATACTCTTTGCTATACTAGTATGGCAAGCCGTTTTAGCATTCCATCCTTGTTTGTCTTTTATGTTCTAAAACATTCCTTCATTATTGTAATTATTGGTGAAAATAGTCGATCCGGAAGCTCACATTGTGTTGAACTATAGATCTGCTATTTTCACAACTTATAAGTGACACTACCCAACAGCAAAATACTTACTGACCTACATTAATTTGTTAAAAGACTACTTTTTTCCCTTTTTTTGACTAAAACTAGACTAAAACCTTTTTGACTTTTCGTCGACTAAAACTAGACTAAAACCTTTTTGACTTTTCGTCGACTAAAATTGGACTAAAACTATCCCATATAGAAGTGACTAAAATTTGACTAAAACTAAGGAGCATTTTAGTCCAAAAGACTAAGACTAAGACTAAATCTAAGATGGTTGTCAAAAACAACACTGATCTGTAGGATATAGTGATGCTCCGATATAAAACGTTGGCTGAAACAATTTGGCTGACAATTTCAAGTTATATTATTGAGAAAGGTCGCACAAATTATTTGGTTTTTCAGCATTTTTGTGTATTTGAACTCTTTCCAACTATGACTGTATGATTTTGTGATCCATCTTTTCACACTGAGAATCTTCTGTTGCTTCTGAAGGGCAGTGCTACGTGAAAACAATAAATAATATTTAGGCAAAATAAGAAAAATTCATACATTTTCATTCTGTTCAAAAATTTTCACCCCCTGGCATCTAATGCAGATTTTTTTTTCCTTCTGAAGCATCAGTCAGTGAGTGTTTGAACCTTCTGTAATAGTTGCATATGAGTCCCTCGGTTGTCCTCAGTGTGAAAAGATGGATCTCAAAAACTTACAGTCATTGCTGGAAAGGGTTCAAATACATAAAAAATGATAAACCAAAGAATTTGTGGGATCTAAAGGATTTTTCTGAAGAACAGTGGGCAATTTAACTGTTCAGGACAAACAAGGGACTCATGAACAACTATAACTTAAAAAAAAAAATAATTCAGGTAACTACACAGTATTAAGAATCCAATGTATTTAAACTTTTAAACAGGGTCATTTTTATTAATTCAACTATTATTTTATCTTCTGGACTATATGTAAACGTCTTTTATGTGAAATATCTAATTTAGGTCAGTACTAAATAAAAAATAACATTCATTTTGTAAGATCCCTGATATTTTGATTAAATAATTAACATTTTGCACATTCTGCAAGGTGTATGTAAACTTTTGACCTCAGCTGTATGTTTAGTGTAAAAAAGTAAAAGGCTCTAACAAAAACGTTTAAAAGCTTTTGAATCATTTGATCTGCAAATTGGTTTTGAAAATGACGATACCGATAAGCATAAAAATAATATCGGTATTATCATTATCATTATTTAAGTAGTAAAAGTCCTCTTAAAAACAACTTTGTGTAACAAGGATTAGGCACTGAGAAGATAAGTGACTAGCAGTGTGTACATGGCCTTGCATGGACATGAAACACAGAAGCTGTATTAGATTAGAAGATTTTTATGAGGTTTATTTAGCAGAGATAATCGCAGTACCGTTTTTATAAGCAGACATTCAAGAAAATGTGACTGCGCCAAAATCAAATGACAGTCTATAGCCATGATGACAGACCACAGAAATTCACTCTAATTCTATCAGCAGAGCACTGCTGTCACTATCCCATAATAACGACACACAGCAGATTCATGGAGACCATGGGCAATGCTTACAAAACCACTTCATGCCTCTTGCCCTGAAGGCACAGGCCTGGCATAGGAACGCATCATTTCTTCATTTATGAGTGTGTTTAGTTTAATTTCTTGTCAGGAAATCCATTAACTTTTTCATCCGTCTGTATGGGATACAGCTAATTCGCCAAT
This sequence comes from Garra rufa, assembly GCF_049309525.1. NCBI lineage: Eukaryota > Metazoa > Chordata > Actinopteri > Cypriniformes > Cyprinidae > Garra > Garra rufa. Next base: position 5,175,851 of record NC_133378.1, on the reverse strand, counting down.
AAAATAGAAACAGTAACACTCTGAAGACAGGGAATGCATCTTTAGGCACGGCTGACACAAGCTAAACAATAGCAACATGACTGCTCTTCTGCAGATCTTCATACATTTTTGAGATTCATGAACAAATAAACGAATTTGTTTTACAACCAGCTGAACTGTTGCTTTGCTAAGACTCAGAAGGCACAGATTAGACTAAGAATCTTTAAATGAAAACAGAATCAAATCAGATATATGCTGGAGGCTTTGTGAAAGTATTTTACCCCATGATTTGACTTTGAGAACAGCATTAGAGATAAGACAAGCGCTGGAACATCCTCTCAGCAAAAATGCCTTTGAACCAACTCCAAATCCAAGAACACATTCCCTTCATTCAGCACTAAATTCAGCTGTATACTTACTTAAAGTCGTTACATAAGCAAACCCACGGCCATCATCAAGCCCAGCGTGCAGTTATTTTTCTACACTCATGAGTAAAGTGAGTAATTTGATGATAAATATTTAGTTTTCTATATTCAATGTGCAGAGAGTGAGAAAAGTGACAATGTTAATGTATTTGGTCTGGGTGGAATAGATCTGCTACGCTGCTGAATTGCTGGTTATTGCAGTTGTTGTAGATTATTGCTGCTGCTGCTTTAAAGCAAGTGCAAGAACTTGCTACTGTCAATACATACACCAATGCAATGCTGTGAGAATTTAGAGGGGTCATCGCATGCAAAACTCACTTTTACATGTTGTTTGAACATTAATGTGTGTTGGCAGTTTGTGTACACAACCACCCTACAATGATAAAAATCCACCCAGTCTTTAAAAGTAATATCCCTTTTTAAAATCGGGTCATTCTCAGCTTCTTGTCGGTGTGACGACACACAGACAAAGGCCACTCCCACGATAGTTGATTGACATGAGTGCCTTAGCTTAGACCCGCCCTCACCGAGCTGAAACAGTACGACTCTGATCGCCATTGTGTCGACTCAGGTGCAGAGGAAGACTCTAATTAAGCAATTGAGGTTTTCTGTTGTTGGATTAAATAATGAACGTAGCAGTCGTCATTTACTCCAGACATCTGAGCCGCTGAAGATGCAGAGGATTAACGTTACTTTCGTTTTTGAAAGGAAGCGATCTACATATGCGTCTATGTTCATGTGAATCATTCGTGATGCAGCTTCACCCACAGCAGAAGTGAGTATAAGGTTTTTTTCATGCATCTTTGCGAATGGCCTTTCTTAATCGTGTGCTAGTTAGCAAGTTTCACAGCTAAACGCGGCTAAATGCAGCTAAAGTAAACATTACGGCTCGTCATCCCACAGCAGAGAGGGGCCGGGCGAGCAGAGCTCATTAGCATTTGAAGGAACATGCAACAGAATAGCTTGCTTTTAAAAGGGCTGATTCTGACAAGGTAAAGAAATTTTAACCAAAGTATGTTATAGATTTCTCATTAAGACCCTGAAGAATCATTAACTTGAAAAATGGGCATCCGATGACCCCTTTAAGATATACTGCTGCTGCACAAGTAGCATATATAATAACTAATAAATAGCAGATCTAAACAGGTGGAGCTGGGGAGGTGGAGGGTTTCAGAGGAACAGTAGTGTATATTGTTAGAACATCTTTCTATTTTAAATAAATGCTGTTTTTTATCTTTTACTGATTAAAGACTGCTGAAAAAAAGTATTACAGGTTCCAAAAAAATATTAAGCAGCACAACAGTTTTCAACATTGATAATAAATCAGCATATTAGAATGCTTTCTGAAGGATCATGTGATGTAATGATGCTGAAAATTTTGTTTTGTATCACAGAAATAAATTACATTTTAAAATATATTTACATAGAAAACAGTTATTTTAAATTGAAATAATATTTCACAATATTACATTTTTTTTCTGTATTTTTAATCAAATAAATGCAGCCTTGATGAAAATCCATTAAAAATCTTCCTGATGCCAAAGTTTTGAGCAGCAATGTATAATATCTATTTTTAAGACAGCTGTATATAGAGTAGATAATGCCCAATCTGTACATAAGTCTTCTGTTCCAGATTCATATACATTATTATGTGTATTATGTGTGTATAAAGCCAATTCTGATTCTAAACTTTTTTTGTGAAACTGGCACGAGACGTGTCAGTCACTTCCTGCTTGAGTTTCACAATGCTCTTGGTGTTGTATGGTTCACCATTGTGTTTGTTTGGAATGGTTTTTGAATCTTCAACTTCCCTCAAAAATCCCTAAATGTTGATGGTTTAAAAACCACACAAAACCTAAGTGAAACTCAAGGAAGAAGTGATATGAAAGCAAAAAAGACAGCCACTTCTCATGCAAGTTTTACAAAACACACAAAAAAAGAAAGCATAAACTATTTATTCAACAATTTCTTCACTAACATGGAAGAGAAAAATTGCGAGCTCCAGCAGTCTTTGCATACCTTAAATGCTCTGTCCTCAGCTATGTGAAACACGGATGAAGTGGCAGTTATAAATTGATCGGTTGATCAAATAAAATGATTCTCTGATCCAATGCGATTAAGTGATTATAGTGCAGGCGTAACCGGAGGGGAGGGGCGTGTTGAGTCAGCCTGGCTTCCCACCATCTCTCTCTCTTCCCCCAACTCTCTTCATTATCCCGATCATCTGAGATTTGGGGAAGGACGGGGGTGATTCTGCATTGAGAGGTGTAATCCTCCTTTCTTTCTGAGGGTGTGATTGAAGTAAGGGGCAGATGCTTTGGGATTGACACTTGAAAGGGGCCTGTTACCCAAGCAATGGTTTGGCTTCATTGATTTTAGCCATGGAATAGATCTTTTACAGCTTCCTGCCAAATAAGGTTAGCTCAGCCAGCTTGTATTACTGTACAGCGGTGCCTGCAAGTGGAACTGAGTGCAAACTAACCACATTTAAAGCCATTATAAGCGTGGAAGACTGTGTTAAATAGCACCGCTATTTCCTTACGAGTAATTCACTCATGAATGTGAAATAATGACAATTTGCACTTTTGCATGCATCTTCAGAGCTTGTGCATTGGAAGATGAAGTGTGTGCCATTAGATTTGGACAAACAGATCATCCCACCCTGAACTCTATTGGTTGAGTCAGAAGTTGACATTTGATCTCTCTAATGCACAGCAATTTTAAAAGCATCACAGTGTGAGGATCAATGACATGACACTTTTTGCTCAGGTCTATTCATTTATTTAAAACTACATTAAAAGTGCTATATTTACATATGAGTCAATACACTGGTGATACACGGAAATTTTAGCAGTTTAAAAAATTCACAATAACGATTTTAGCCAGAACAGGTTTAGAGGGCTAAAATTATTGACTGAAACCGCAACGTTTAATTAGCAGTTTTCCAATGGCGTGTTTTGACGGTTTCAGTGTCTACTTTGTGTACAATGTGGAAAAGCCACAACAGGTAAACATGTCAGCTTGGTTGACAATATCAATTTCTTGCTGTATTTACCACAGTTTTAACCTCTTCCTCTTTACTAGTTATAGCAAGAAAAAAACATAAACGAACAACAGGTTTGTTAAAAAAAAAAAAAATGTCTAATGTAATTGCTCAATTTGTGTTTTAACCATGTAAAGACGTAAATAAATCAGCTTGTAAAGAATGTCACAACACACATTTACCTTAGGAAAGTCATTCAATGTCCATTAAAATGTTAAATATATGTATTATATTACATATTAATTATATTTGAACTTAACATATGTTTAAATAAATGTGTAATTAAAACTTATTACAGACACTTTTTAAATGTTCATATTTCAAAAAATCTTTTTGAGTAGAAACATAATTATATCATTAAAATCCTAATATAAAAACTGCCTTATGTGCAATTTAAATGTTTATATGCAACGCAGTTATGATTAAATTTTTTAAAATGTATTTTAATTATTTTTTAATCACTTTTTTCATTTTAACTCAGTGCATATTTTTGCTATAGACTTGATATCATAATGCATAATGAAGGAAAAAGCCTCATTAAAAGACAGAATTCGACATTTTTTATGTCATAGCAATGTTATGTAGCAATGTAGCAAAGCATAGTAAAATGTAATGTGGTGCAAACTATAATGAATTCATTTATAACATACCCAGGAAAAAACACACAAAAGCTGTCACGGTGGTGGTACCCTTTCAAAACACACTAATATATACCATTTAGGTATGAATTTGTATTCTTTAGCAGTGATGGGAATAACGGCGTTATAAATAAATGGTGTTACTAATGGCTTTTTCCAGTAATGAGTAATCAAACGAATTACTGTTTCCCACGTAACAACTCCATTACTGTTACTGGCAATAAATATATGACCTGCAAAACCAGGCATCGCATTGTGTTCTTCTTCTGATGTAAATTCTGGCTTAGTGCATCTTCTTCCAGAAATGAAAAGTAGCCGAGATGAACTGGAGGTGGAGGTGATGTGGATGTTTACCTACATGTCCGTGCATCTCACGTGGATGTTCAAATTTTGAAAAGCTGAGCCGCACGTGGGTGTGATACATGGATAAGTTGATAATAATAATAATAATAATGAGTTTAGACAAGAAAAACTGGAGCTCACGTTAGTATCATATGCATTACTTTATCAAAATATTTGCTTTTGACGTGACTTACTTCAATTAAAATAGAAATTTTTAAGCTTTCTATAGCTACATTTCTCATGTCTGTGAGGCAGGTATTAGCTGAGATTCAGGTTGTTTTATTTACGTGTCTGTGAAGAGATGGGAAATTTTCTTTATTTTACAAAAGCACATTGTTTTGTTGTTATTATGACTATACACAAATAAAAGTAGACTTTTCAGTTTCAAACGATACCTTATTCTTATCTGTACAATAAAAAATGACAGCGTATTTTTAGTTCTTTTCGCGGTCATCAAGAAAAAACAAGCCAGGGGTTGAAGCGACCGCAATAATGTGATATTTAGCCCCTGGAAGGTGTCTCTCACATTGTCCCACAGCAACATTAAAATAGTATAGATTAGTGTACAATGTTTTATTCATTTAACATATCTAATATCGGAGACATCCAAGTTATTTGACATATTTAAAAAAAAAAAAAAAAAAAAAAAAACAATGGTTACTTTCCCAGGTAATTAGTTACTTTTATAATGATGAAACACAGTTATTAACTCTATTTTAATCATAGTTTCTATTTGTGAGAAGTAACTAGTAACTATGCCCAACACTGCTCAACACTGCTTTAGTTACAAATCTGTACCTTTACGGTACTAAAATGCACCTTTTAAAAGTAAAAAAGACACAAAGGTGTAGCTTTTGAAAGGGTACCATGCCCACTGACAGCTTTTGTACATTTTTTCAGAGAGCACTTTTAGCATTGCTGTATATTGTAAGCAGTCTGACATGTCAACTTCAGGGTTAACCAATAGCATGCATTTAGAGCTTGACTATATGTTTGGCTAAACAATGGAAGACAGGGAAGTGTTTAGGGAAATGCACTGATAAAACACGACAGGGTTTCTATTTTCAAAACAGCAAGGGGTCTATACAAAAAAACATTCAGTCAGATTTATGCAAACTCAAAATTATATTGTTCTGCTTGATGCATGTCACTTCAGCTTTGATGCTTAAAAATTTTGAGACATAAACACTAAAATAAATGTGTAAAAAAAAAAATCTTGAGACATGCAATTACAATAATGGGGTAAAGATAGCTGCACAGATGGAGTAGCTGTTACCATCTGCACTGGTGTCTGTGAGCAATTAACTAACTAGCAGAGGTACACAGATAATGAACTATACCACTGATCCATGACCCCAGTAAAATCTTAGCCGTAAACAAAAACATTTTGCATGCATTTTAACTGTATAAAACTAAACTCTAACAATCAAATTACAGTATATTTCAGCAGATGTAGTACACAATAATAGATTATAATGTGACTGAAATACTGTCCAAATAACTGCCTGTTCTCTTCCTTTAGGCCGGTGCCCAGCAAAAGGTCGTTGTCCATCTCTGGTACAATTGCTTTGCTTCAGTAGTCGCAGCTAATACCCTCTCACCCAAACAAATATGTGAGTCACTGTGCGGATGTCGACAGAAAAAGCCAATATATTGTCAAAAGGACCCTAGGTCAAACCCCCTCCAGTGGCTTGTAACATTTCAGCTAATGGATTAGGCAAAATGAGAGCAGATGCAGCTGTCATGTCAGGTTGCCTGTCTGTGGCACAGACCCGGCTTACTGTACTTACCAGGAGCCATATTTTGTATGGCTGGCATAGCTCTGTGGGGGACAACGGCAAGTGGCGCATGTCAAATCACATCCTTTAGAGTACATCCAAAAAAAGAATTATGTCATTATTTTACTCATCCTTATCTTGTTAAAACCCATATGTGACACTGGACCACAAAACCAGTCGTAAGGGTCAATTTTTTAAAATAGAGATGTATAAATCATTATACATATACATTTATGTACATACACATTTACCGAGAAATAATTATTAGCAAAATTTGAAATCTGAGGGTGCAAAAATATCAAAATATTGAGAAAATTCTCTTTAAAGTGGTCTGAATTAAGTTCTTAGCAATGCATATTACTAATCAAAAATTTAGTTTTAATATATTTACGGTAGGAAATTTATGAAATATCTTCATGGAACATGATCTTTACGTACTATCCTAATGATTTTTGGCATAAAAGAAAAATCGATAATTTTGAACCATACAATGTATTGTTGGCTATTGCTACAAATATGACTGTGCTATATACGACTGAATTTGTGGTACAGAGTCACATATATAAAGTTGAGTTTCACATGGAAATTATTGATTCAGATTCCACTTATTAATTCTGATTCTTAACAATTCTCTGTTTTGTCTTGTGTTCTTTGATTAACATTAATGGCATAGTCAGCAGCAGGAATATAAGGCTGCTGTCACTTTAAGACATAACGCGCAGATATAATTTACTGTCACACATGTGCTTACTTTTTCAAGTGTTTACATTGACTTACGACAAAACCGACTGCGTTTACAATGATATTTTGACAATTTTATGTGTATTTTCCCAAGAAGACATGAAAGTGAACTCAATTCAGTATTGTCACACTATATGAGAGGTGGATTTTTGTGCATTTTGTAAATGTGTGCAGCCCAGAAAATAGTGTGCGAGTGCCAAATTGTTCTCTTTCACATCTTATTGTGCTTGAATGGTTTAAAATAACATTACAATTCGCACACATTAATTGATAAGGAGAATCAAAATGCATGTATCTTGTCGAATACAAGAATATCGAATCTTGAAAATTTAGAACCAATATAGTATAAAGTTTTCTGAGAAAAACAAGGAGAGCTTTCATAAATCACCTTTGTAATTTATGTGATATGTTCCCAGATAAAAACCTAATTTCATCATTCAGTGATAACATTTCCTTCAAGCGAGCTGTTACTTAAAAGTAATGTAAATGATTTAGTGAGAACGCAAGAACCACAAAAAAAAAAAAAAAAAAATCTTGATTCTTTTGAAGTTCTTTTAAAATTAACTGGTTGATCTGGCTCACAAATTAGGCTATGATTAATTCGTAATGATTCATTTACGAATCAGTCTGATTTGTTTCTAAAAGTTCACACAGCGCAAACCTTCAAAAGATTCTTTAAAACTTGTTAATTTTTGTTCCAGGTAAAAAAAAAAGTTTGGAACAGCATGAGGGTGAGTAAATAATAAGATGAAATATTCTTTTAAGTCAAACTTAACAGGAAAATAAAACTAAAACAAAAGATGAAATGCAGCCGACATTACATGCGAAGAAACTAGACAACTTAAGAGAGTGGATACAGGAAAATAAATATATATAAACAGAATGAAAAGTTTAGTCTGGTGTTTGATTGGAGAAATATTTTTTATAAGCTACACTCTCCAGATTCACCAAAACCTCACGTAAAAACTCCATACATGGCCTCCACTAGAAAGCAGACTTATGTCACTGCACATATGCCCCACTGAATATTTTTAGCTCAACAACTTGCCACACTTGGATAATATATCATGGCTAGGAACCTCTGTGCGTGCGTTTCGGTGGGAGACAAACTGACAAGTATGTGTGAGTGGGAGACAGTGAAAGTGTTTTCACACATTCAACACTTACTCAAATAAACCGAGAATATGCTATCCCCCACCCCAAAGAGATCACACTAGCCACAACTGTCCTCGCCTGTTAGCACAGGCAACACCTCCGCCCGCTTCTTCATCTCGGGCCTCTGTAAGGGCCTCTGTCTGGCCCCAGTCTAGATTAAACATACAGGAAAAGCTCACTCTGGCAAAGTAAACACACAACCATGCGCTAATAAAAAGGGTTATTTATGGTCAGGGCACAGCTAGGATGGATGTTGGCACACTAGCCTAGCATTTGAGGTTTAGCTTCTCAGCAGGGCACTGAGAAAAGACGTGTAGAAAGTCACAAAATATATATTCAGAAGATCATCTCTCTTAAAGAAAGAGGTGAAAAGTTAGAATTATAGTAAATACCACAACTAGGGTGGTTTTATTGGCTTAAAATAGTGGTGAAATTTTGCGAAAGCTGGTGTATGAAAGCTAATCTGACGGCTGTTAGTGTAAAAGCGTACCCAACAGAAAGAAAGGAGAGGTATGCAAGGCCTTTACACATGTGACCAGAACTAATGAGAAGTCCCGGGTGGGCTTTCTTTTAATACACACACACACACACACACACACACACACACACACAGACAACACTGGCATGGTCTCCCAAAGGGAAAAACTGTGGGAAATACACGAAAGGTAGTGAATTTGTGAATTTAAAGTACATTTTCCAGTGCAAAACTGTATGTCACAATGCTAGGGCATTCTGGGGGATTTTTAGCGAGTTGCTATGTGGTTACAAGAGGGGTGAATGATTTAGATAAAAAATAAATAATAATAATCTAATGCCATTATTCATATAAATGGCTGAACAATTAGCAGAAAAAATACTTTTTAAATAGTTCAATAAAATAAATACATAAAAACTAATAAAAAATAATACTATAAAATTTTATGTTACTGCATACCTGGAAAATTACAATACAAACATATCATAATTTCTTCATTTTCAAATGTTTGTTTCAAACCATTAAGCTTTTAGTGTGACAGAAAATTTACAAAAGAAATTACGATATGAATATTTTTATTGTAATTTTCCCTCATTTATTTTGTTGACAACAGGTGATTTAAAAGTTCAGAAGTCTGGAAAGAAGGTTGGTGCATGTTTCTCTTCTAAAAGTTCACAATATTAGGGAACAACCAATTATCGGACTGCCCATTTATCATGCAAATATTAAGTGTTTTTATGGTTAATGGTCTCAGTCATTTTCAAAAACAATTTGCTAATGAAATAAATTAAAAGCATTTAAATACAATTTTTGTCAGAGCCCTTGAGACCTTGAAGAATCTGCAAAATGTTAATTATTTTACCAAAATAAGAGGGATCATATAGAATATATGTTATTTTTTTATTTAGTACTGACCTGAAAAAGATATTTCACATAAATATAGTACACAAGAGAAAATAATAGCTCGTAGTATTGCGCTACAGTGTGCCTCCGTCTCAAAAATCTGTTCAATATGCAGTGTTTCCCCTACCATTATCTTAGGGGGGCGCCCCGCCCCCCCAACGGCACCCCCCGCCCCCCTTGAATGTCAAGTTCATTTTATTTTTGATATAGCGTCAGATCACAATAGAAGTCATTAAGGTTATCTTTCCTATAGAACAGGGCTATACATTGTTCTTTTATTAAACAAACTAAATTGCCTTGTGTTATTTATCTTATTTACACGAAGGCATGTCATTTCTGTCTTTACATGATCGCGTGTTTACAATGTCTCATCTGCGAAAACACAGACGGGATCGCGGACTCCATTCATAAAAACCGAATCTACTATAGCGCGAAATGCCACGTAAATTCGTCGATTTTTGGATTAATAAATCAAAAGTTGGTCTGTTACTTCATTCAAATCGCGATATGGACTAGTGTCTGTGAAAACTGAAATGCAAAAAGACCGTTTCAATATGAATCCTGCATGCTCCGTTTGCCTCTGTATGTATGAATGGAGGAGACGCGCTTTTACTACACGCATATACTGAAGCACACGTGACGCTCCCGCTAATTTTGGGCATTTGCATCTCGCATGAACAGATAAACTCAATATCCAAAGCTGCTGTGAGTGTCACTTTTACCGTTTCATTTGAGAAAACTAGCATCATAACATGCTGTACACACACAGAAACTTCAAGGCAACCTGTCAAAATAAAAGTAACATGTAACAGAACATTAGTCTTGTATTACTTTTGTACAGTATAATGTAGTTGTTTATATATTCCCATTTAAATAATTGACATGAAACAATATATATGATAAAAATAAATATAACAAGATTAACCACTTAATTGTAGAAAAAATACTACAATTATTATTTAAATGTTAAATTATTATTATTTATTGATTTTAACAGTAAACCTCTGTTTGTTTGCCAAAAATTAAAAGGGTTTATTTTTCATTTGATTAAAAATAAATAAATGTTTATACTTTTAATTTGATTATGAGAAAAAATAATACACACAAGAATTAAAAAAAAAAAAAAAGCAAAAGTTGGTAGAGCCCTATTGTTCAAAATGTTAAAATAGAGAGTTTTGGACTTATTTTTCCACTGAATAAGTCTATAATAATGTTTTCGTTATTTCACAAAGTAGGGTAAAGTACCGGGGAAAAAAAAGTAACGTTGGCTACCGGCACCCCCCCCCCTAACACTGGAAACCTAGGGGAAACACTGATATGACATACATTCACTCACGGGACACTGCACAAAAGTACATTATTTGCATGTGCTTCAAAGCCTTGCTGGTAAAATAAGGTTATTTAGTCCGTGCGCTGTTCTGGCATGTGCTTCTTGAGCACGTAAACCTGAAGTGTACACGCTAAAAGCCTGTCAAACAGTGCCTGATTACTAGACTAAGCTATCTTTGGCATCTGATTCGCTAATACTGTCAAAAACACACAAGGATTACATATAAACACAGTAGGTAATGTCTAAAGTGAAAGTAAACAGTTGAGAGAAAAACTGATGTGCGCCTTTGTAATAGATAAGATTAGATAAGATAACTGGGGACCAGCAACTATTTGGTTACCCACATTCTTTAAATTAAGTTCTATGTTCAGCATGTTTTATGCTTAAAAAAAACTTGAGAGTGAGTAAATGATGACAGAATTGTCATTTTTGGGTGATGGCCACTTTGGCCTAAATATCTGCCATTCTTTTTGTTTTATATTTTGTTACCTTGTAAGGTTTTGGTTTTAAAATAGGGGAATTAGTTTGGCTGTACTGCTTAGACAACTTGTAAAATAGTAAAATCAACATGACAAAGAATCTAAGCCACATTACACTTTCAGTTTTTAAATAATAATGGTGGTAATAATACCCTTTTAAAGGTTTTAAGAGCTGCTTTGTTCTCATATTCCGTGGGTCGCACTGACCTGAACTACAACAATAAAAACAGTAAGCCAATTTCAAATGTCTTTTAGAGCTTTCATCTGTTTGCCAGACTTATTAGTAAGGATCTGATCTTCTAACCCATCCTCAGATTACTCGAGGTCTGACCCACAGCTCTGAGGAAACTGACCTTGCCATGGCAGCACTGGCATGACATTAGAATCCAGAAAGATTTATCATGTTCTTTAATGTTGTTCCTCAAGGCTCATTCCACATTCCCACACATCCTTGTAAACACTAAATATTATTTATCTGCTTTCCATTTTCCAGTTCTGGGGTGTATAACCTTCTATGTGTGGGCTTGGAAATCATAACTCAGGTTAAGAAAAACAAAGAAAGAAAAAGCATGGACCAAAAATGCTAAAAATGTAAGGGAATAAAGCAGAATATTGGGAAAGGAGAAAGTCTGTTTATTTCAGGTTTTACACATCCTTTCACCAATGACTTTCCCCTTTTTTTGAGCTTTAACAAAATATTTTAGAGCTGAACATGCACTAGCAGTCAAATGTTTTTGAACAGTAAGAATTTTCTGCTCACAGAGCCTGCATTTATTTGATCTAAAATAAAGCAAAAGTAGTAAAATTGTAAAATATTTTACCATTTAAATAACTGCTTTCTATTTGAAATTATATTGAAATGTTATTTATTATTTCAGCATCATTACTCCAGTCTTCAGTGTCACATGATCCTTCAGAAATCATTCTAATGTGCTGATTTGCTGTTCAAGAAACTTTTTTTGGGTAAAGAAATTATAGAAAGGAATTATTTAATTTAGCAAGGATGCTTTAAATTGATCAAAAGTGATAATAAAATCATTTATAAATGTTACAAAAGATTTCTATTTCAGATAAATGCTGTTTATCTGAACTTTTTATTCATCAAAGAAACCCGAAAAATAATGTACTCAGCACTTTTTAACATAATAATAAAAATGTTCAGCAAATCAGAATATTACAATGATTTCTGAAGTATTATGTGGCTGGAGTAATGATGCTAAAAATTCAGCTTTGAAAGCACAGGAATAAATTAATTTTAAAATATATTCACACAGAAAGCAGGTATTTTAAATAGTAAAAATATTTCAAAATTGTACTGTGTTTGCTGTACTTTGGATCAAATAAATGCAGGTTTGGTAAGCAGAAGAGATGTCTTTAAAAAACATTAAAAATCTTTTGACTGGTAGTGTAACTAGTTACATTTTTGTCCACTCTTTATACCTTTTACACGCCTTTACAAGAGTTCATTCATTTCTATGGCTTGTCCTGGCTTGGAAATCACACTTTTTAATTCCCCAATATGTCAAGGTGTCATGCTCACTGTTATTTGTATAAAACGCAAGCCTGTTCGTGTAAAGAAAAGGCTGACTTCGTCTAGTTCAAACTGCTTGACTTTCGCAAACAAACTGACACAACCAATAACATAATTACAATAAATCCAGATGAAAGTTATGATTTCACAATACTGTACAATACATGAGATTGCTTTGTGTTTCTTGGATGTAGCATGAAATGGTGCAGATGTACAAGATCACTAAAATGTCAAGTTCAGTGCCTTATGGTTAGAAGTCATCTGAAGCTCCCTTGCCACAAAGCAACAGATGCTAAGAGGCAGATTCATGACCTCCTAAAATACACGCTCATTAAAAACTTGTACCTCACACCTTCCTCCCTGAGCACCATTTAACCAAGCTTTAGCAACAGACAAAAAAACTAGGATGCAATATTCAATCTTTCAGTTTTCGCATATGCTGATCAAACCGCTACAACAAAACTGACATAATCAATATGACAAAAAACAAGTTTAAATTACAAACCAAGAACAGCGAGACTAGTATTTTAGTCTAAGGGCCAGCCCTTCAGGATCTATGTCTGCTACCACCTGTTAACCCCAGCCAACACCCTCCAGACCCATGGTTTCACGCTACAACCGTCCCGTTTTGCTCCACACCACACTCCCATAGAACACGAGGTGAGGGGTTAATCTGATATTGTGCTGAAGGAAAGTACAAAGCGGCGAGCAGATGGCCATCTCTGAGCAAGGTTTCTGCTAATACAAGAAAGCCAGAGATGGAAACAAGAGAAGCATTTCTGACTTAAACCGCAAGATTTTTGGCTTGACGTTCAGATAATGAAGAAGATAAAACAGCGCAAATGCACATGTGAGGTAAACTGAACCTTGGCGAGATTCTCCATGGATGGATATTGAAAAACCAAATAAGGGTTGGGACAAATTTTGGAGATATTATTCAATAATATGCTGGATTTCAACATTTTAAACTAAAAAAAAAATCTGCACTTGGTTTGCTTTGTAAGTCAAAAGCGGATAAAGACAGAAAGCCTTTACAAAGGACAGTCAGATGAAAGTCCATCACAGTCTTTCCCACAACGTATCCCTCTGTGAGATCCGGCAACAAAATAACATTTGCTGGATGTAAAGTGTGGGAGTATTTGAACTTCCTCATCCAATTTTTTTTTCTAATGGGGAGGAGGAGTGATGGCATCGACCACACATTAAATATGTACATGCACAGCTATAATCATGCTACAATGAGTTTCCTGAAGCTACAAATCAACCTGATTTATCAACTGTATTATTTTGGTGGTTATCGGTACATTTTAAGGTACAAAGAAGATTTTGGTACTTCAAGTAGACTTGAATCACTTAATAAAATACATGTTTGTAAGCTGTAAAATTGAGTCTTTTTTTTTACAATGCATCATCAATCAGCCATATTGGCAGCAATTAAAGTAAACGATGCCACTGAACCAAATGAAACACATATTTTGCTGATTATTGCTGCTGAAAATGGTCAATTATTGTCATGTTTTGGGCTGTACTAATCGGTCTGACCAGGAAAACATTCAGAGTGCTATAGACTGCCAAAAGTTATGACAAATCAAGAAGAAGAGTGCAAAAAACTGTCTGAGGAACAAAAGGCGTTTGTGGTTGGCCAATCTAAACCAGATTTCCAGGGCAAGAATCTTGACAACATTTGTGTTTGTTCTTATCATTTGCGGTCAGGTAGGTGAAATATTAGGTTTTTTTAAGGAAAACATTTCAGGATTTCTCTCCATATAATGGACATCTATTGTGCCCCCGAGTTTGAACTTCCAAAATGCAGTTTCAAATGGCTCTAAACGATCACAGCCGAGGAAAGAAGAGGCTTATCTAGCAAAACAATCGGTTATTTTCTAAAAACAATTACAATTTATATACTTTTTAACCTCAAATGCTCGTCTTGTCTAGCTCTGTGTGGAGATTAAAAAGTATTTAAAATGTAAATGTTTTTAGAAAATAACCGATCGTTTCGCTAGATAAGACCCTTCTTCCTCGGGACCTCGGGAACTTTTAGAGCCCTTTGAAGCTGCATTTAAACTGCATTTTGGAAGTTCAAACTCGGGGGCAGCATAGAAGTCCACTATATGAAGAGAAATCTTGAAATGTTTTCCTCAAGAAACTTCTTTACGACAGAAGAAAGAAAGACATTAACATCTTGAATGACAAGGGGGTGAGTACATTATCTGTACATTTTTGTTCTAGAAGTGAACTACTCCTTTAATACTGCTTGTACATATCTTTACCAGCTATTAACTTTAGTTTATCAAAATATTGCACCCTTTCCTGCTAACTAAGTCCTTCACTGTAGGATTTAGAAGCTACCACATATTTTTTTCGTGGTTTAGACAGCAGCGTAAAGCGTTTAACAGCGTTTAGACGTCTAGTAAAACCTGAAACATTGCCAATATATTTGTTAAAGTAAATTTCTAGCAAAGTACAGCTGTCAGTGGGGGTTTCTTTGACCAAAAATTGTAAAAACATTTTACTTACAGTGTAGAACTGCAAATACCAGACTGATTTCAATCAGACTCTAACGTCATCTAGTTCCAATTGAGCGACTGTGGTAAACGAATAGATGCAACATGTGCGAATGTAATTAGAATAAATCTTGATCTCTGGTGACTCTTATTCCAACGTGAAAATATTATGATCTCACAACACTTCACAATAAATATGAGACTGCTTTGTGTTTCTTGGCTAAAGCATTAAACAGTGCAGATGTACCAGATCACTAAAATGTCAAGTTCAGTGCATTGTGGTTTAAAGACATCTAAAGATCTCATGCCATAATAAAACAAACACAGCCAAAGAATGCACCATGAGGCAACAAATGCTGATTTCCTAAACTACATGCTCATCAAAAACCCTTGTACCTCACATCTTCCTCCTTGAACACCATTTAACCAAGTTACAGCCTGGATGAAGCAGAGATAGAATTGCATTATTTAGGCTTGATTTCAGTCAGAAACACTGATTATTGCTTTAATGCAACTAAAATCGAACATTTAAACTGAATGTGAACACTTTTTGACAAATAATCCAGTTAAGCAGAGGGAGTTTATTTATCAGGGTATTACTGTTACTTTTTGTTTACCGACATATACTGGTTTGGATGTATGAACATTCACTAACAGCTGCTGCTTTACATATTTGCTGCATTTGATGATTTGCAAAGTACTAGCTCTATATAAAGTAAACATACTATAGAGTGTTTTTCACGACAATCGGCTATATTGGCGGCACTGAACGTAAACAATGCCACTGAACCAAATGAAACCCGCATATTTAACTGATTATTGCTGCTGAAAATGGTCAATTATTGTCATGTTTTGGGCTGTACTAATTGGTCTGACCAGGAAAACATTCAGAATACTATAGATGTTCAATTAGTCATGTTTTGGGCTGTACTAATCGGTTGGACTGGGAAAACATTTGGAGTAACATTTGGAGTATAGACTGCCAAAAGTTATAGCAAGCACATCAACAAAAAGAGTGCAAAAAACTGTCTGAGGAACAAAAGGCGTTTGTGGTTGGCCAAACAGAACCAGGATTTCCAAGGCAAGAATCTTGACAACATTTGTGTTTGTTCTTATCATTTCCAATCAGGCAGGTGAAATATGAGGCTGATATCTTAATTAATACTGCTTGTATGTATCTTTATCACCTACTAACTTTAGTTTGTCAAAATATTGCCTCCTTTCCTGCTTACTAAGTCCGTCTCAATATGATTTAGCAGCTTCCACACATTTTTTCTGAGGTTTATACAGCATAAATTAGCAGAACATATTCAGTAGTACATTAACCATGCAATCCATGCTGTTGTTTACATCTGAATATCTCCAGTACTGCCACGCATACGGGAAACCAAATTGTGACATAAGTGCAAACCCTCTATTAGTAATAGTAGTACTATGAATAATGAATGGCTGATCAAGTGAAGTCAACATGGCGGCACCTATTGAATAAAGGGGTGTCCCACTCTATGTAAAACAAAACACCTTTACCTAAAAAGAACTGTGTGTGTGTAAAGCATTTTAATTTAGCTAAAAATGTCATATCATAGTGATGCATCTACTAGCCAGTTTCATGTTTAACCTGAAACCTTGAATCATAAATATACTGTAATCCGATATATACCAGTGTAAACATTTAAAAATAAAACAATTCAAATATGACAGCCCAAACAATCGCTGAATGAGATAAATAAAGCAACTATACATCAACATGACAATACAGACTAATGACACATCTACTGATAATTCTAGCTAATTCTGACACAGTTGTTGCAATTATCATCATATTTACATCTATATATGTATATACAAAAATAGCAATTACACTGCAAAAGACAATATTTGGATAAACCGGTGTTGGCAACTGTGCCCACTGGGTTCATTTCATCAGCAACTAGCTTCCACAGAAGTTGAAGTGCACTACTGCTAACTCTGGCGTCCACATAAATAACAGGTTAAACCTTGCAAGCAACAACAACGTATAAAACCCAAAGCAGTTTTTAAAACAAGAGTGTTGTTATTTCCTTACCTGCGTTTAAAGCGTTGAACTCGTCTTTGGAAGAAAGCCGCGACGCTTCGCCTCCCACAGACTCGCAGTGATTTGAATCCCGATTAATCCGCACAAGAGAGGAGACTTTCAGTCTATAAACTTCACCGGGAGCGCTACTGCCCGCCCGTTTACACACGTGTGTTTATCCCTCGCTGTCTGTCTCCACTCAAAGAATGATTTCCTATTAACTAATGAGTGAAATGTGCGTCCATGTATTTTTAGACGCGCAAACTCCGGGAAGCCCGTCTCTTGTCTATCATTCGCGGCTCTGTGTGTATTTGGTGAGGAATAACGGGAGGTGAGCGTCAGTTCACAGTAGAGTTATTGTCCGCTAGTGCGACCCGGCGGTCGCTGATGGAAAAGGGCTGGGCTTCAGACATCGCCTAGTCCCCACACAAGAGACAAAAACAGACACGTTTATTCATCTAAACGGTTTCAAATAATCCGTATCTGCGGTTGGGTTGTTTGGTAAAAACAGCAAAAACAAACGTTCGTTTGTGGACAGCATAAAATCTGACAACAAAAACGTTTTTGTTTGTTTTAATAAGCAAAATGTGGACTATTTCTTTGTTCGTTAAAAGAAAACATTATTTTGTAACTTTAACAAAAAAACCTAAAACACAGATGCTTTTCTTTGGAAAGACATTTGAAAAAAAAAAGATAAAAAAAAGATAAAAATTACATGCATAAAACAGGAATAAATACTGAGAAATATAACAAATCATAATAGGAATGAATATGTAATTATGTAAAAATCTATCTATCTGTCTGTCTGTCATTTTGTCAGTCTATCTATCCATCATCATCTGTATGTCTATCCATCTATCGTTATGTTGTTTTGTCAATTTATCTATCTATCTATCATCTAAATGAAAGGAAAGGACGTGATGTGAGACCAAGTGTGGTGACCCATACTCGGAATTTGTGCTCTGCATTTAACCCATCCAAGTGCACACACAGTAGTGAAAACACACACCAGGAGCACTGGGCAGCCATATTGCTATTGCTGCTATTGCAACCTTTGGTTTACAAGTCCGACTCTCTTACATGGCCTAATTAGATGATAGATAGATAGATAGATAGATAGATAAATAGATAGATAGATAGATAGATAGATAGATAGATAGATAGATAGATAGATAGATAGATAGATAGATAGATAGATAGATAGATAGATAGATAGATAGATAGATAGATAGATAGATAGATAGATAGATAGATAGAATGACAAAACGACAAAACAACAGAACCTGGTGAAAGAACCAGCTAAAACCAGCCTAGGCTGGTTGGCTGGTTTTAGCTGGTCAACCAGCCTGGTTTTGGTTTTAGAGGGGTTTTGGCCATTTTTCCAGCCTGGCCAGGCTGGTCAGGCTGGTCTTAGCTGGTCAGGCTGGAAAACCACCAGCTAAAACCAGCCTGACCAGGCTGGGAGACCAGCTAAAAGCAGCTACTTCCAGCTTAAACCAGCTAATACCAGCCAACCAGCCTAGGCTGGTTTTAGCTGTTTTTTTTTTACAGATGATAGATAGATAGATCTATCTTTCTGTCTCGTTCTGTCATCTATTGTTCTGTTGTTTTGTCTATCTATCTATCTATCTATCTATCTATCTATCTATCTATCTATCTATCTATCTATCTATCTATCTATCTATCTATCTATCTATCTATCTATCTATCTATCTATCTATCTATCTATCGTTCTATAGTTCTGTTGTTTTGTCTATCTATCTATCTATCTATCTATCTATCTATCTATCTATCTATCTATCTATCTATCTATCTATCTATCTATCTATCTATCTATCTATCTATCTATCTATCTATCTATCTATCTATCGTTCTATCGTTTTGTCTATCTATCTATCTATCTATCTATCTATCTATCTATCTATCTATCTATCTATCTATCTATCTATCTATCTATCTATCTATCTATCTATCTATCTATCTATCTATCTATCTATCTATCTATCGTTCTGTAGTTTTGTCTATCTATCTATCTATCTATCTATCTATCTATCTATCTATCTATCTATCTATCTATCTATCTATCTATCTATCTATCTATCTATCTATCGTTCTATCGTTCTGTCGTTCTGTAGTTTTGTCTATCTATCTATCTATCTATCTATCTATCTATCTATCTATCTATCTATCTATCTATCTATCTATCTATCTATCTATCTATCTATCTATCTATCTATCTATCTATCTATCTATCTATCTATCTATCTAGCGTTCTGTTGTTTTGTCTATCTATCTATCTATCTATCTATCTATCTATCTATCTATCTATCTATCTATCTATCTATCTATCTATCTATCTATCTATCTATCTATCTATCTATCTATCTATCTATCGTTCTATCTATCTATCGTTCTATCGTTCTGTAGTTTTGTCTATCTATCTATCTATCTATCTATCTATCTATCTATCTATCTATCTATCTATCTATCTATCTATCTATCTATCTATCTATCTATCTATCGTTCTGTAGTTTTGTCTATCTATCTATCTATCTATCTATCTATCTATCTATCTATCTATCTATCTATCTATCTATCTATCTATCTATCTATCTATCTATCTATCTATCTATCTATCTATCTATCTATCTATCTATCCATTTAGATCCAAACACACACAATGTAAAATGGAAGCCTTAGCTTTCAGCTTTATATAGGGGGTGGTAGGGTCAAAGGTCATGTTTGGGCTAACTAGCAGTCCAAACAAGGCGTGAAACTCAGAGGAAATGCAAAATAGCAGTCTATAGGAAATAATCAGGATATTTTAAAATCAGTTGATTTGGGAAATTTGGTAATGTCCCTAGGTCATTTAAAACATTCTACCTTTGTCAGTATTTCTGTGTGCGACAGACAGAGCGAGTGTGTGTGCTCATGGTCACACAGATGGTGGGTGTGTTGAGTAGGTGTTTGTTTGAGTGGGTGTGTCTGTGCGGTGGGAGTTCACAGTGTGCCAAAGAAAGAACACACAAACACATTCATGAAAACACACCCAATCGCGCGCCACACCTCTCATCCAGCATCACTGCCGTGCGACCAATCCCTCTTTACCTCACAGTGGGCATCATAAAAATACAACCAATCTCTTGTCACCCCTGCGCATGCCCCATGGGCAGTCTCCTCCACACCTTCAAAGTAAACCGACATCAAGGCCTTACTCTTTTCCACAAACACATCATGTTTATTTGACCATATCAAAACGAGTTCATTGCTTTGAAAACCACTGTGTAATGGAGTGTATTTTGAATACACGTGCTGTAGTTATGGATACTTTACTGCATTATCAAAGGTGACAGAGAGACTAGAGCCGTCATTGATTTTCTTATAGGCGCACACACACACACACACACACACACACACACACACACACACACACACACACACACACACACACACACACACACACACACACACACACACACACACACACACACACACACACACACACACAGCAGTATACTGTTTAGAAACATTCTTAAGATGGCATTTACTTAAGTTAGGATAACCAGACTGAGGTGATTTTAAAGGATCAAAGGCACTCTGTCCAAACGCCTGAAGATTAAAAAATGATTCGTTTCACCTAAGACTTGTAATGTTACTTACAACCAGAAGAGGACGCTGTTGACAAAGTATTTATTTTATTAAATTTATTATAGCCCTATACATTGCTTTGTCTACGTGTTTTTTATGTGAATTTTCTCTCTCTCTCTTCTGAATTTTAAATGTATTGTTTGGCCATGTTTTTTATTTTGTAATGAAAAGCAAGTGTTTAATAATAATAATAATATAAAAACAAAATTGTCTTTGCCTACATAGACTATGTAAAGAAGACTTGGACTAGTTGTTGCTTTTTTGAACATGAAATTAAATAAATTTGAATTTAAAATTTAAATGTTAAAAGCCTACATTATGTTTCCTTTTTTTCCTAATTTTGCCTAGAAAAAAGAGACTCATTTTACATTAGTCGGCGATGTTGCCACATTTTTACATACTGTAGTTTTCCATTATAATAATTAATGGCATATACTACCAGTCAAAAGTTTTTGAACAGTAAGCTTTTTAAAGTTTTTTAAAGACGTTTTTTGCTCAACAAGCCTGCATTTATTTGATCCAAAGTACAGCAAAAACAGTCAAATTTTACAATATTTTTACTATTTAAAATGTTATAATGTTAAAATGTTTTCTATTTGAATATATTTTAGAATGCAATTTATTCCTGTGATCAAAACTAAATTTTCATCATCATTACTCCAGTCTTCAGTGTCACATGATGCTTCAGAAATCATTCTAATTTGCAGATTTGCTGTTCAAGAAACATTTTTAATTATTATCATTATAATTATCATTAATATTTAAAACAGTTAAGTACATTTTTCAGGATTATTTGACGAATATAAGATCTAAAGATCAGCATTTATCTGAAATAAAAAGCTTTTGTAACATTATACACTATACCATTTAAAAACTTTTTATTTATCATTATTATTTATTTATTTATTTATTTTTTGGGTAAAGAAATGATAGAAATAATACTTTCATTCAGCAAGGATGCTTTAAATTTGTCAAAAGTGATGATAAAGACATTTATAATGTTACAAAAGCTTTCAATTTCAGATGAATGGTGTTCTTCTGAACTTTCTATTTATCAAAGAAACCTGAAATAATTCTACTCAGCTGTTTGTATATGTGTGAGCACTGTATTATCAACCAGGGACAAGTCACTTCATCACACCGCATAATAATAATGCTTTTTTGAGCAGCAAATCAGAATATTTGAATGATTTCTGGAGTGATGATGCTAAAATTCAGCTTTGAAATCACAGGAATAAATTTAAAATATATTCAAATAGAAAACAGTTCTTTTAAATCGTAAAAAAAAAATGCTGTTTTGCTGTAATTTGGATCAAATTAATGCAGGCTTGGTGAGCAGAGGAGACTTCTTTAAAAAAAATCTTACTGTATGTAAATTATGATAATGGAAATGTACAGTGTACTGTAAATACCTGTATGTAACACAAGCAGTAAAAATTGGAAAAGGTAACACATTAAACCATGTTTTGTACATAAAATTTAAAAAATGACTGAACTCTGACCTTGTGTGAAAGCGTCTATTTATTCCTCTGCAAACCAGTGTTTTCTTACACACCAAGCCAAAAGAAGAGGAATCTTCAAACACTGCTTCTATTTGATGTAACACCTGTATGTGGAAAACACATGTAACCCAGGCACCTCTGAATTAACCTTTTGCTTAACCTCGCCTTAAAACCCTTTATGACTAACCCTACCTTGACAAATTCTGCCTGACATTAGATCTTATCAAATGTGTATTTATTTATTTATTTTGTCCATACAATGAAAGTCAGGTAGGTTCATTGTTGTCTGGAATCTGACGTTCTTAAAACATATCTTCTTTTGTGTTTTGCAGGTTTGCAAGGACATATATGTGTGTAAATGACTATATAGTTTCAAGTTTTTGGTTGAACTATCGATTTAAAGATCCAGGTTCGTTTGGGACATGCGGCTCATACGTTTCCCATAGCCTCATGACCCTCTGACAAATAACAATTAGACATATCTGCAGCAATGTTAGAGTAGGCCTATGTGGGAATCATCTGGATGATTCCAAGAATCATAATGGCAAACTATGACAGCAGGCAATGTCATCTCTTCGTTTCTTTTCTTCTGCTCATTTCCTCACACTTTGCTGTATGGTTATGCTGGACGTCATACATTGCTCAGCCTCAAATGTCACATAGTCCACCCACAGTCCATGCTCTAACTGCCTGATCCAAACAAAACTGAAAACACTTTTTGATGCAAGAAGCCTTAATCTAATGGCCTTCAAGGAGTAAGCGCACAAAGGCTTTTTCTGTCTGAAAAACGAATTTGAACTTACTGAAATATTACAGCATGCGCTGCTGAAGATGAAAGAATCGTTTTTGAAGATTACCGTTTGCAAGGTTAGTAACATCAAATCTATATTCAGTTTTGTTTACTGTATTAAAAAATATAGTAAAACAGTAATATTAAATATTTTTACAATTTAAACAGTTTTCTATATAAATATATATTTAAAAATATAATGTAAAGCTAAATTTGTAACATCATTGTGTCACATGATTCTTCAGAAATCACTCTAATTCTAATGCTTTTGATAATCAAGAAACATATGCTATTATCAATTTGAAAACAGTATTTTTGTTATTTTTGTTAAAACAAAGTATTTTTTAGAAACCTTTTTAAAAAAATTATCTAATAATAATAAATATATGTACAATTATCTATCTATCTATCTATCTATCTATCTATCTATCTATCTATCTATCTATCTATCTATCTATCTATCTATCTATCTATCTATCTATCTATCTATCTATCTATCTATCTATCTATCTATCTATATATATATAAATATGTGTGTGTGTGTGTGTGTGTGTGTGTGTGTGTGTGTGTGTGTGTGTGTGTATACAGTCAAGCCTAATTATTCATACCCCTGGCAAATTCTGACTAATGTTACTTTTATTCAACCAGCAAGTTTTTTTTTTTGTACTGGAAATGACACAGGCTTCTCCCAAAAAATAAGACGACGATGTACAAGAAGCATCATTGTGGAAAAAAATATTTCTCAGCTTTTATTTACATTTGAACAAAAAGTGGCATGTCCAAAATTATTCATACCCTTTGAAAACTTTCACAGTCTATGGGAAAATCCTAAGTTCTATACCATTCCAAATAGTCCAAGCTGTTCTAATTATCTTGATTCATTGGGAACAGCTGTTTTAATCAACTCAACAGGTGAAAAACAGAAGCTCTCTGCTGTTGGTTTGTGGACAGTCATTGCTAAGACAAAGGAGCTCACTGAGGACCTGCGGCTGCGCATTGTGGCTCCTCACAAATCAGGAAAGGGCTATAAGATCATATCTAAATGTTTTGAAGTTCCAGTGGCTACAGTGCAAAGTATTAATAAAAAATACAAGACGTTCCTCACTGTGAAAAATCTCAGAGGACGTGGTCGGAAGCCAAAAGTGA
Source organism: Garra rufa (assembly GCF_049309525.1). Classification (NCBI taxonomy): domain Eukaryota; kingdom Metazoa; phylum Chordata; class Actinopteri; order Cypriniformes; family Cyprinidae; genus Garra; species Garra rufa. The sequence continues at coordinate 5,151,386 of NC_133378.1, read as the reverse complement.
CACCTGTGCTGGCCAGGAGGATAGTGAGAGAGGTAAAAAAGAATCCAAGGATCACCACCAAGGCCATCCTGATGAATCTGGGCTCTGCTGGTGGCAACATCTCAAGGCAGACAGTCCAAAGGACACTGCACACCGCTGGGTTCCATGGACGCAGACCAAGGAGGACACCACTTCTCCAGATAAGGCACACAAAAGCCTGCTTGGCCTTTGCAAATGCTCATCTGGACAAAGAAGAAGACTTTTGGTCTTCTGTTTTATTGTCAGATGAAACAAAAATTGAATTGTTTGGCCACAATGATGTAGCCTTCATCTGGCGTAAAAAAGGAGAAGCCTTCAACCCTAAGAACACCATCCCCACTGTCAAACATGGTGGTGGGAACCTAATGTTTTGGAGGTGTTTTTCAGCTGGTGGACCAGGGAACCTAATCACAGTAAACGGCACCATGAACAAGGAGCAATACATCGAAACTCTCAACAACAACATCAGGCAGTCTGCAGGGAAACTTGGCCTTGGGCACCAGTGGACATTTCAGCACCAGAACGACCCAAAACACACAGCGAAAGTGGTGAGGAAATGGTTAGCAGACAAAAACATTAACGTTTTGCAGTGGCCCAGCCAGAGTCCTGACTTAAATCCAGTTGAGAATCTGTGGAGGAGCTAAAGATCAGGGTGATGGCAAGGAGACCCTCCAACCTGAAAGAGCTGGAGCTCATCGCTAAAGATGAATGGGCAAAAATACCAGTGGAGACATGCAAAAACTGGTCAGCAATTATAGGAAGCGTTTGATTGCTGTAATAGCCAATAAAGGCTTTTCTATTGATTATTAAGAAGGTTATGAATAATTTTGGACATGCCACTTTTTGTTCAAATGTAAATAAAAGATGAGTAATCATTTTTTCCACATAATAACTCTTGTACATCGTCTTATTATCTTCTGGGAGACGTCTGTGTCATTTCTAATAATAAAAAAAAACTTGCTGGTTGAATAAAAGTAACTTTAAGTCAGAATTTGCCAGGGGTATAAAGAATTCCGGACTTGACTGTATATATATATATATATATATATATATATATATAATGATTTCTGAAGCATTATGTGACTGAACAGTTCCTTTAAATAGTAAAAATATTTTAAAAATGTACTGTTTTGCTGTACTTTGAATCAAATAAATGCAAACTTAAATAAAAAGCAGAAGAGACTTCTTTAAAAAAACAAAATATCTTACTGTCTGGTATATACAGATGAAGTCAAAAGTTTACATACACCTTGTAGAATCTGCAAAAAGACATTTACATATAGTTCTCAATAGAAAAAAAATTGTTTATAAAGTAGTTTCTAAATAGTTTTAAAAATGACCCTGTTCAAAAGTTTACATACACTTGATTCTTAATACTGTGTTCTTACCTGAATCCTCCACTTTATCATAGTTGTTCATGAGTCCCTTGTTTGTCCTTAACAGTTAACTGCTCGCTGTTCTTCAGAGAAATCCTTCAGGTCCATCAAATTCTTTGGCATTTTTTGTGTATTTGAACCCTTTCCAACAATCACTGTATGATTTTGAGATCTTTTCACACTGAGGACAACCAAGGAACTCATATGCAACTATTACAAGGATAATTTAAGGATTTTTCTGAAGAATAGCAGGCAGTTTAACTGTTCAGGACAAACAAGGGACTTATAAACAAAAACACACATCTGTAGATCATTCAAGTAGCAACACAGTATTAAGAATACTTTTGAACGGGGTCATTGTTATAAATTCAACTATTATTTTTTCTTTTGGACTATACGTAAGCATCTTTTATGTGAAATATCTTTTTCAGGTCAGTACTAAATAAAAAATAACATGCATTTTGTATGATCCCTTTTATTTATTTTCCAAATTCTGAAAGGGGGATGTACATTTTTGACCTCAACTGTATATATTTATGTGCATTTTGACAACTTCTGATTGATTGATTGCTTCTGTGGACAGGTGTCTTTTATACAGGTAACAAACTGAGATTAGGAGCACTTCCTTTAAGAAAGTGCAGCTAATCTTAGTTTGTGACCTGTATAAAAGACACCTGTATAGGAGCCAGAAATCTTGCTGATTGATAGGGGATCAAATACTTATTTCACTCATCAAAATGTAAATCGATTTATAACTTTTTTGAAATGAGTTTTTCTGGATTTTTTGCTGTTATTCTGTCTCTGACTGTTAAAACATACCTACCATTGAAATTATAGACCAATAATAATAATATTATATATATATATATATATATATATATAT
>NC_133378.1:4964295-5148609 GCF_049309525.1 Garra rufa | reverse complement strand
CTCAGATTCTTCCTGATTATTTTGTTGATTCAATTTTTTTATGGTACTAGTAGTCAATAAAACCCTCAACTTCTCGGAAGTTCAACAAGACTTATTGTTTTTGTTGAGGCACAAAACTAGACACAGCAGTCAGGTGTGCACTATTCTGTGCAAAAGACAAATAGCTACTGTTAAAATCATAATTGTTGTTATTCGAGACTAGCAGAGAGAACAAGGACCCTCACCTTAATCACGTGACTGTGAAGACGCGTGGAGGGGGGCGTGTCCTCGCAGCCAAGTCTGGCGCTCACCTGGGTCACTGTGAACAATCCGAGTGGTCGAACAGTGCGCTGTGACGGAAGTGGACACGCAGAATAAGGTGGACGTCTCAATGGCTTCACCTCTGAAAGCGGGATTCCACAGACTGGAAATCCAGAAAACGACATGGGATGTTCCTGACCGATACACCTCACTCAAGCCCGTTGGCTCTGGAGCCTATGGGACAGTGTGGTAAGGGGGTTTATGTTACGGTGAAACCTATATGTAGAAAAGGAATTTAATTACGTTAAGTGGGGTTTACACAGTACATTTAAGGTACGATTTATATGGTATATGGCAAATATAGGCTATTTGTTAAGATCTCTATAAGTTAAGGAAGTAAATATTATGGTAAAGGCGATTTATATATGGTAGATTATCTAACTGATTTGAAATATGCAGTTCAATTTTGACATTATAGTACAGTACAGTATTTTAAACAGTGGTATAGTAAATGTATTAATTTTTCTCAGTGTATTTTTTAATACAATGCATTACTGTTAGCCTACTTATGTTTCTGCACGTGTAATATAAGTAATATAGATGATATGCTATATGCATCTACGACATAGATCTGAGACTGAGTGAGCCTTGGGTAAAATAAACAGATGTGAACTCACATACCTGAGGGGCAGGTTTCAGCATGTTTGCTGATAACACAGAAATTCCCCCAAAGTACTGACACTGTCTCAATCAATAGCTTTCTTGAGTCATGAGCAAGTCTTTAGATATGTGCTATTTCTAACAGTTGATAATGAGTTATCTGTACTAATAAAATATAAAGGGTTATGTGTTATTTCTTATATGGTTATGTATTATTTTAATTTCATATTTGTCCCTTTTACATTTGTTTGGGTACTGGAATTAGACATTGTTACAGAATAAAATTCTAAACGCAGGTATTCAAAAAACAAAAACGCAAAAAAACTTTAATTAACAGGTTAAATTTGACCCACATTTGAAGTCATGACATAAGACAAAGTCATGGCCTTGATATTTTAAGAATGTTATGCAATGTTAAATAGCTTCTATTCTTTTCTCTTTTTTTGTAAATCTAATAATAAAATGACCCAAAATATTTCTCTTTTTTTTTTAGATTTAGCAGCTCTGTGGGGTACAGTAGAGTTAAAGTCGTCTTAAATGTATTTTTTCTCTCTAAAATGCCACATTGCAACACTACAGCTCTTTCTTAAACACCTGTTTTGATGCAGTGTATTGAATACAGTAAGTGGGGCGCAGTGAATTTACAAATGTGCAAAATGGTTATATGTTGTTATTATTATTATGTAAATACAATATAAATATAACTTATACATAATTTCTCATAAAATATGTGACCCTGGACCACAAAACCAGTCATAAGGGCCATTTTTTTTATACATCATCTGAATAGGACAATATTTGGCTGAGATACTATTATTGGAAAATCTGGAATCTGACGATGCAAAAAAATCTAAATATTGAGAAAACTGCCTTTAAAGTTGTCCAAATGAAGTTCTTAGCAATGCATATTACTTATCAAAAATTTGTTTTTGATACATTTATGGTAGGAAATTTACAAAATATCTTAATGGAGCATGACCTTTACTTAATATCCTAATGATTTTTGGCATAAAAGAAAAATCTATAATTTTGACCCACACGATGTTTTGACTAGTAGGTCTCTTTAAGTTATCTGTAAAACATGTTAAATGAAGGTGTGATGCAGTTTCTAATGGGTGTTCATGATAACTTGTGTGCAGCTCTGCAATTGACCAGAAGACAAAGGAAAAGGTGGCCATTAAAAAGCTATATAGACCGTTCCAGTCTCTGATCCATGCTAAACGTGCCTACAGAGAACTCCGGCTGCTCCGTCACATTCAACACGACAATGTAAGTCTCAAATTTCCAAGAGGAAGACAATAAACCTAGAATAGTAATTTAATATTTTATGTTTCTGTATTATTTACATTGTTGTCTTTTTGACAGCCGTATAATTTATCAACTTCCATTTATCATTCAGACCAGAGCGTTATGTATATATGTTGTTTTTAATCGCACCATAATCCTTCTGTCAATTGAAAGAGAATGAAAAGATTTCATGATACTATTGTTGTAAAAGCCCCCCTTTATCTTCTCAAACCGGTTTTTGTGCTTAGTAAACAGTATGCCTGACCTCACGCTGTTGCTTGTTTAATATGGACTTCAGGTTGAGTAGCAAGAGGATCAAGAATAATTCATGCAATATTTGATCCTCTTTTCAAATCCTACAACAGTTAAGTCACTGGAATTTCACATTCATAATTATTTTTAGAAGCGTTTATGTGGAGTTTCACAGGGCAAAGTTTGCTTTAATGATTTTTTAAGCAACAGCAACAAACATAGGGGTCAAAGACAAAAGTAAAGGTCTGAATAGATTTTGTGGTAAAGATACCCCTTGGTGGCAAGTTTTTTTTTTTTTTTTTTAAATACGAGTTAAGTAGATATAACATTTATTTAAAAGTCCAGTCATGTTAGTACAGCTAGGTATGAAGATGATCAGAAGATTTATAGTAGGAGTAGCTAAATAACCATACATAAATTCAGTTCATTTGCTAAGAACTTCATTTCTTAGCAATGAATCGTTTGGGAGATTTTCCCCTTATTTAGATTTTTTTGCACCCTCAGATTCCAGATTTTCAAATAGTTGTATCTCAGCCAAATATTGTCCTATCCTAACAAACCATACATCAATCGAAAGCTTTTTAGCTTCCAAAAAATTGACCCTTATGACTAGTTTTGTGGTCCAGGTTCACATATTATTCAGCAAGCCCTTTTGCAGCCGCGAAGAGGACATAGTAATAGAAGAAAAACATATGAAATGGTTAAAAAAAAAGCCTTCCACCAATGAAGTTTGTATTCTCTCATAAAACGAATTTTGTGTTCGTTTGCAAAAGCATTGAAATAAAGTTATTTCTCCTATATCCTATTCCATTATTTCCATCACCAGTTTTGGGTTTTGTGAACGAATGCAGCTTTTGCCTTGTCTCCCAGAGTTCATTGAGGGAAGCAAAAGTTTTGTGAACCAACACCAAATTTTTGTGAGCAAAAGCAAAAGATTTGGGAGTGGATGCAACAAAAAAGTTTGCATTACCATTTATGTCCCCTTAGGGGCTTCAAAAGCCTCAGACATACACTAAGCCAAAAAATATGACTAAAATATGGGTAAGATATTCCCATTTTTGCACTTTTGCCAGTGTTGCTGTCACCTATGCGGTCTGCTAATACTGACAACTCTGAACTAAGTTTTATGGATTATCGTATACTCCTATAAGTGAGAAGGATAATAAGAAAACTAACAAAAAATAAATGTGCCATTTTTTCAACTTATAGTATCCTACTGAATAATTGTGAAGTGAAACTAAATAAACGTTTGTAATGCAGAAACTGACTCTGAATGCAATTATATTCTTCTTCCTGTAGGTGATCTGCCTTCTTAATGTCTTCACCCCTGATTCCACGCTGGAGAAATTTGATACTTTGTGAGTGTTGAGATGAACAGAATGCATTCCTGTGCAAAAATCTTACGCTAGTCAAGACAGGCTGAAGGATGCAGTGCATGCTTGCATAAATGTGAATGTATTTATGTGCGATTGAGACTGTGTGGTCTATGGAGTTTTTCATTTTTGACCATTTTGTTGGTTTCGATGAACAGCATATAAAAACACTGAAAAATGACACACTTAACAAAATGAAAATGCTGACATTTTCTAAATGTTTTTGCCAAGCTATATGGTGATGCCGTTTGTCGCTCAGGATCTTGGGCACATAATGAAGAAGAAACAGTTAACCAGCAAAGTCATCACATATCTGTTCTATCAGATTCTGCGAGGACTCAAGGTCTGCCTTCATTCTGTTCTCTGAACATTCTGTCATTAATTACTCACCCTCATGTCATTCCAAACCAAATTAACATATTTTTTATGAAATCCGAGAGCTTTCTGACCCAGCATTGCAACTGACATGTTCATCAAAAATATCTTAATTTTTGTTCCAAAGATGAATGAAGTTCTGGAACGGTTTACAGGTTTGGAACGACATGAGGGTGAGAATTTTAATTTTTGGGTGAACTATCCCTTTAAATTATTCTGTACCTACACTGTAAAAAGTTTTCACCAGATTCAACTTAAACACCTAAGTTCAGCAGCTGCCTTAAAATTTTAAGTTAAATCAGCTTAAAACTACAAGTCATTTTAACTTATTACAATAAAAATAAGTTGATTTAACTTGTGAGATGAAATGACTTAAGCTGATTTAAGGCAGCTGCTAAACTTACGTTTTTAAGTTGAAACTGGTGAAAACTTTTTAGTGTATGGTCTTGATGCTTTTGATATATCTCATATGCTACTTATTGATGGTACTTGATTGATATTACATCTAAATAGTAACTGATACTTTTTCCCCTAGTATATCCATTCTGCTGGGATCGTTCATCGGGTATGTAGAATAAATTTTACCTATTTAGAATCACAAATACAGTAAAATATTATAAACATATCAATATAATTTAAGTAAGTGTTTATTTTTGTGATGCAAAGCTGAATTTTCAGCATCATTATTTAATATTTTAATGATCATTTTACCCATAGGATTCTTTGACAAGAAACTATAAAAGAACAGCATTTTAATTTATAGCATTATAAATGTCTTTACTGTCACTTTATTTATTTATATACAGGCCTTGTTTGTTTAATGTTAAAAATGTAAAGTAAATGTTAATTTAAAGTATTTACATGACACTTCGGATTAATACTGGAATATCTCTGTGCATGTAAACACAGTTGCTGATATACATGATGAAATTGCTGAAATCACTTTTGTCTTATTTCAGGATCTTAAGCCAAATAACCTTGCAGTGGATGAAAACTGTGAATTAAAGGTAACATAAGTTAAATAAAATAATGATGAAATTAATGACCAGAAAAATGATATTTCAAATAATACTACAAACAAACAATCATTTGTTTCACTCATGAATCCTTTCATCACTCCTTGTCCTATTTTTGTACTGAACTACTATGTGGCCTGCTTTCTTACACTCTTGTTAGATTTTGGACTTTGGACTGGCGAGACACGCTGAAACTGAGATGACAGGCTATGTGGTGACACGCTGGTACAGAGCCCCTGAAGTCATTCTCAACTGGATGCATTATACTCAAACAGGTGACCTTTGACCTTTGCATACAAAGCGATTTAAAAAGATATATATCTTTTTTTTTAAAAGATAGAAGCGATTTATCTTGATACATACCACTTGTCCTTTGTCACTCAGTTTTGTTCTTTGTTCAGTTGATGTTTGGTCAGCTGGCTGCATCCTGGCTGAGATGATAACAGGAGAGGTGCTATTCCCAGGCAGTGACAGTATCCTTTCTATTTCCTTTGCTTTTTAAATGTCTGTTGACCAAGATAGTGCCTATTCTTTAACTTCATGTTAAGGTATTGACCAGCTGAAGAAGATCCTCAGCTTGACAGGCACACCAAACTCAACGCTTGTCCAGAAAATGCAAAGCAAAGATGTAAGCAAATACCGTCAGACAGCTCTGTCTATTGTAGGAACAAATTCTGAGTTTTTCATTATTGTTTTGATGTGTTTGCAGGCACAATCATATGTCCGCTCACTTCCAGTCCAAAAGAAAAAGGCCTTCAAAGAGGTCTTTTCTGGTATGGATCCTAATGGTATGTCCACAATTCTTAAATCAACTTCAGTTTTATAACCATTTTAAACCATTTTAAAAGTATTATCTAACAGGTTAACAAGAATAGTTCACCCCACAAATTGAAAATGTGCTGAAATGTACTCAATTATGGAGAAATTTAGCATCACATCACTTGCGTAGTGAATGGGTGCCGTCAGAATGAGATTCCAAACAGCTGATAAAATCATCACAATAATACACACCACCCCAGTCTATTAATTAACATCTTGTGAAGAGAAAAGCTGGATGTTTTTACTAAACAAATCCATTATTAAGACATTTTTAACTTTAAACGGTTGTTTTAGGCTGAAATACGAGTAAAAACAATACTTTTTTTTTTACCTTTACAAACACACAGGTTTTCACTTCACAAGACAATAATTTACGAACTGGAGTTGTGTGGATTACTGTTATGTTTTTATTAGGTGTTCGAACTGTCATTCTGATAGCACCCATTTACTGTTCCTTTAATTATCTTGTCTCAAACAAAACACATTTGTGTGGAAGTGTCACCCTCTAGTGGTGGACTACTATGTTAGCTACTATATTACCATGAAAGCTATTATTATTTCAGATTTATTTCAGCAGCTTTAAGCATCTAATACTATTTTAAACTTCCAAACAAGGCTTTGTAAAGCCAAGAAAAGTTGTTCAATTTGATTTAATGTGTGTTCCATCTACAGCCATCGATCTGTTGGAAGGCGTGCTGGTTTTGGACCCGGAGGCCAGACTTACCGCAAAAAGTGGTCTTTCGCATTCATATCTTTCTGAGTTCCATGACCCTGAAAATGAGCCTGTGTCTCCTGCATATGATGATTCCTTTGAGAGTCTGGATCTGGCTGTCAGCGAATGGAAGAGTAAGAGCATATACATAAACACCACCATCATTTGAGACTTCTTCTATACTAATGTTGGTTTTGACACAATTTATATTTTTAACGCTTCAATTCTGCCTTTAATGTTTCACAGGTCTTATCCATATGGAGATCATGACATTTGACCCAGACAACCCCAGAGTGACTGCAACATAACACCTCATCTTCACATCAGGAGAACAGCACTCCAAAGAATTACAGACACTGATGAACTATTTGCTTTTTGTCGAATGCCATTGGCTAGATATCTTTAAAACCTGTTGTTATCAAGCTCAGTTCAGTAGATATCATCCTTTCTTGTTTTCAAACCATGTTAACTAGCTATCTTCAAACATAGCAGTTATGTCTATGTAAACAGACATTTAAAAACTTTTTAAGAACTCAAGTGTTTTAAGAGGAAAGTGTAAAAAATAAATGATTTTTTGTTGATGTCTTTGTTCTGAATTTATATTTTACTGACGTTAAATAGTGGATAAACTATTTTATCCACTTTATTCTTCAATGCGGATGTAAGTCTGTGGGCAAGACTTCCGCTATAGGGAAATAACGAGAAGAATGCGCTGTAAATGGTAACCCTGCTGAAAAAAAACAGCTAATACCAGCCTAGGCTGGTTGGCTGGTCTTAGCTGGTTTAAGCTGGAAGTAGCTGGTTTTATCTGGTCTCCCAGCCTGAACAGCTAAGACCAGCCTGGCAAGGCTGGAAAAGTGGCCAAAACCTCTCTAAAACCAGCCTGCTGACCAGCTAAAACCAGCCAACCAGCCTAGGCTGCATGGTTTTAGCTGGTTTTTTTTTTTTTTTTCACCAGGGAAAACTGTTTGCACTACAGACCAGTGTGTTCATAAATAAGATAATACATTAAAATAATATGCTTAGACAGACCAATTTGCAATATCAAGCAGCTAAACGAGCTGCCAGACCCTAACATTTAAAAATGGCCGCGCCCGCTCTTGCGGCAAAAACAAGGTGAACATTATTTAGTATTTTATAGCAAACAATTGGATGTTAGTCATACGTAAAAATGTACATTTACCGTTAGGGGGCAGTATTTGGTAAAGTACCTAACGTTACCTCACATCTCTGTTGGCAGTCTGCTTCGAAGTTCCCTGCCTGCACCGTTAAAGGAATATTTAGGATCTGCTGGATGGCAGCTGCCAGAAAGCTGTATCAGGTACTTTGTATTGATTTGTCACGTTTGACCTGCTCCCAAGGTCTTCAGTCTGATAAGTCAATCATCTGCATTCAGGACAATTGCAATCAGGTTCACCCACTTAAACAACAACAGAATTGTCCTTTAAGTAGTATGAGTAATATTAACTGACCTGCCAGCTAAACCCTCACTGAATGGAAGCTTAGTTTGCCTGTTGTAACCTGATATTTTGGCACTGCTTGGTCAGGTGTGGTTTTTAGGTCCTATGGGAACACGTCTGAATAGTAGTTGGGTAGTGTTTATCTGTTTAGCCAACAAATGTTTAATGTGTAGTGTACATTTAACAGCGTTATTTAACTCTCAAAAGTTGCTGGTACTTGTGTTACCCTCATATGTTCTGTGCATGTGTCCCTTTCTATTCTTGAGGTTTAAATCACAATAATAATCACAAAATCTTAAGAGTAGTGGTGGATCAATATAAGTTTTTCAGTTTTTAGTTTTAAACCTTTTACATTTGTTCCCAAGTCTCAAACATTCAGTTAAATGGATCTAGAAGATATGAGACAAATGTCTGTTTCCCACTGTTATAGGCTGTAATAGGCTATTATTTTAAGCTTATTCTTAATTCATTTTAATAATAATTACTGGTCTTACAGGTTTGTTAATTACAAAAACCAAAGTACTTAAAAGATTACTGTGGTATTACCATGGTGCATTTGTTGAATGTTTTAGTTATTTTTGTTAATTGTGATCCATGTTATATGCATGCTTTTTGAAATGAAATATTAATACTATTATTAGGATGAGAAAACGTTAAAAGAAAAAACGAATTAAGTAGTATTAAGTAGATTAAGTAGTAGTTAGTAGTTATTATGTAGTTTGCCATGATCTTCTATTATTATCTTTTAGAATTTTTTTTTTTTTTTTTTACAAACTAATGTAATTCTCATGTGTTGCGACTCACTAAAAAATGTAATGGCATTTATGCATTCATTTGCAACATTCAAAAAGTACCATAAAATCTATTTTAAAAGATTGTTTTGAAAGTAATGATAAAGATTTGTGTGTATACTCATGTATATTTAGGGTGTAAGTCAAATATGTTATTACTCTTTGCACTACATTACATTTTAGGGTTATTGCATTTAAACTTTTCTTTTTAAAACCATTTTCAACCATTTATTGTGGACACCCTTGAATGTCATTGACCCAGACATATCTATAGCAGTGATAATGAAATAATCAATTTTAGTTGCATTTGTGTATGTTGTGCATATAAGGAAGGTAGGAATAACAACTGAAGACAGAAAATTTTATGCAACCCTGATTTATTGGTGTTTCCATGTGGTACATGGCTCGATGAATACAACAATTTTGACATAAGGACAGCTCATCAGCCCATCATCCAAAATCAGGAAAAGGAAAAGTAAAAGTTGGGTAATAACTGAGATTTCTCTCAGTTACCCCTCTCTGAGGGCAGTACAATCTCAGATGAGTAGACTTTGTTGCACTATGAGTATGCAGCGGAAGCATTAACAATGCTGGTTGTAGTGCTGCAAAATTATGAATCAGTTGAAACAGAATTAATTTCTTGTGTTTAATACTTGCATGTTGTAACACAGAGCAACAAAAGCTATTCACTCTGAAAAAGCACTTGGGCTCCATGCTTTGTCTGTCTCATTAGCTCCTTTTTCATCGTGCATCCCCTTAAGGACGAGGAGCGATGCCAAGAGGAAAAACAAAAATCAAAAACAACACAGTGAGTGTGAAAAGCCGTTCAGATATAACACTTTGACATGAAAGTCTCTTTGGGTCGCGCTGGTTTTTGGGGGTTAAACACATCAAAAAGGTGTGAAGCATTGAAGTGTGGAGTGAAAAAGAAAGGAGTTGCCCAGGTGGTAGATCATATTTGGGAGCGGGGAACTGGGTGGACGTTTTTGGTTTACAAGCGGCGCTTCTGGCTCTGCACCACAGAGGAGCGGGACACTGAGATTTGACTGCCGCCACTGCCACCGCCTCCAATGGAGCCACCACCATATCCAAAGCCACTGCCACTGCTGAAGCCACTGCCACCACCCATTCCACCACCATATCCGGAACCACCACCGTATCCAGAACCACTACTGTATCCGGAGCCACCACCGTATCCGGAGCCACCACCGAATGCACCAGCTCCACCACCGAATCCATAGCTGCCACCGCCGCCGCCGCTACCTGTGAATCAACAAAGAGAGACATTAGTTATACTGAACACCAATGCAGTTTTTACAGCAAAATTATGTCTAAAATTGTCTAAGGTCATGATATAAAGATATAATATGCTTACTGCTGACTGATTCCTGGATGTGGATGGTTGCAGAGCTGCCACCAGAAGCAATCCTGACAAAGTGAAAAGAAAAGAAAAGTCAGTATAAAGCCAAGTTTTAAGAGAAAAGCATACTTTCACAATAGCAAAGACACTGACCTGCTCTCCTCTCCTTCCAGAAGCTTCCTGTAGGTGGCAATCTCAATGTCCAAGGCCAGTTTGACATTCATGAGCTCCTGGTACTCACGCACCTGGCGCGCCATGTCCTGCTTTGCTCTTTGCAGGGCCTCTTCCAGTTCCTTAATGCGGAGCTTGGCATCCTTCACTGCCAGTTCTCCACGCTCCTCAGCCTCAGCGATCTGAGCTTCAAGGTTGGCACGCTGAGCGGTTCAAAGAAGATATTACAATTTTAGTTTTCAGCAACACTTTTGCATTATTCCCATCCTCTTTTAGTACTCAGGGACACCTTTACATTTGAAAATACTTACTTGTCCCTTGACAGCTTCAATTTCATTCTGAAGTCTGCTGATCATGCGGTTGAGCTCAGCAATCTCAGCCTTGGTGCTGCGAAGGTCATCTCCGTATCTGCCAGCATTTGACTGCATCTCCTCAAACTAGTAGGTGAAAAGAGAGTCATTGTCATTGGGATCTGTCAATTGACTGCTTCAAAATAGTGTTGGCTTCATGCTTGAACATATTTTCTCACCTTCTGTTTGTACCACGACTCAGCCTCGGCACGGCTGCGGTTGGCGATGTCCTCGTACTGTGCACGGACCTCAGCAACAATGGAGTCCATGTCCAGGTTGCGACTGTTGTCCATTTCCACAATGACTGATGTGTCTTTGATCTGTCCCTGGAGTTCACGCAGCTCCTAAAATTGCAAGATGAAGGTTTGAGACACATCTAACAATGAAAACTAGCATCTGAGTGGGAAAATAGTTTCATCAAATTCTCACCTCCTCGAAGATGGCCCTGAGGAAGTTGATTTCATCTTGAAGAGAATCAACCTTGGCCTCAAGCTCAACCTTGTTCATGTAGGCGGAGTCAACATCCTATGAAGAAATGTACAAAGCTCAGTTTAGTATGTGGTCTTCACAGATCAACAATGAAAAGAGGAACAAAACAGCAGCCAAGTGTTTTACCTTCTTGAGCAGGACAAATTCATTTTCTACTGAGGCACGCTTGTTGATTTCATCTTCGTATCTGCAAAGAGAAATTTTCTACTGAGCACATTGCTTGTTCTGCTAGTTCATAGACGATAAACGTGCTCTTGCACAGCTACTTACTTGTTCTTAAAGTCCTCTACTAAATTCTGCATGTTCTTCAGCTCTCCTTCAAGCTTCATCTTCTCACCGCCAAGTCCGTCAAGCTGTCTGCGCAGGTTGGCGATGTAGGCCTCGAACATGGCATCGATGTTGGAACGTGTGGTGGTCTGGTCCTGCAGTAAACTCCATTTTGTCTCCAGTACTTTGTTCTGTTGTTCCAGGAAGCGCACCTGTATTGGAGATACAACAATAATGGCTTTATTGAGGCATCATGGATCCTTATTACTCATGCCACAAGATATGCCTTTTACACTAATTATCAAGCACGCCTATTATTGCATATCAGGACTTGTGGTGACACACCTTTGGCACCTTCAGAGGAATTTATTAGCATATGTGCCATGCCATGAGATATTCCTTTCGTGGAGTAACTGTCCTCTTAATATGTACACTCCCCTTTTGATATAATGGAATGCTAACCTCAAATGACACCATTACATGTTCAGACTCTCTATGCTCCAAATTATGCTCCCAAAACAATGTTTCCCTTCTGAAATAAAGGCGGGGCTCCTAGGGGACCTGTGCCAAGTGGCAGGCCTTAACAGAGATGATATGGCACGCCTTACCCTCAGGTGCTAACTGTTCCCACCCTAGTGCAGATTTATGCTATGCAATTAAATTTGTGCAAAATCTCACAATTACTTTGAACTTGCAGGATTCACATAAAAAAACAAAGCATCAATGACATCAGTGGAGTTATGTGAGCTGCATGATTGCTGATCATATCTCTTGCCATCATATCTTTTGCCATCATACAAATGGGCGTAGCACCTAGGTAAAGGGTAAGGTGTGGTTACACAGGCAATTCCCCAAAGGTGTCAGAGAATCAAAACAGGAAACTGGATAAATTAGGATAAATTAAAGATATTATAAGACTTTAAAGGTCATTTGGACAGATACTGCATTGAGTAAGAGTTAAGGATGATGATGATGCACATCTGTAACACACACACACATATCTACATTGCTGCCATAGGGATAGATGGCAAACTCGATCCATGCCCTTATTTGTATTGGCCTAGTCATTAGATCTCCCCTGACTTGGATTTCCAAACTCACCCTCACAGCCTGAGAACAATTGCATACAAGGAAAAAAACTCAAGCCTGTGCTTATAGACTTCACTAAAATTTAGTGATCATGATGCAAACTATGGCATACGCAATGCCAGCCTGTCAGCCTGTGTGCTTACTGTTATACAGAATCTGACACTTGGAGGATTTCCAGGTGCAAGTGACTAGCTGTGAAATATTTAATGAGCAGAACCCAGCTCAGATGAAGGCCCTTGAAATGTGTGCATGAAAACAACATTCAAAGTGTTGGAGGTGCAAAATGAGAGAAGACTAACCTTGTCAATGAAGGAAGCGAAGCGGTTGTTGAGGTTCTTGATCTGCTCTTTCTCTTGGGTGCGGACAACCTGGATGTTGGGGTCGATTTCTAGGTTCAGTGGGGCGAGGAGGCTGGAGTTGACTGTGACAGCTGTGATGGGTGCTGCACCACCAGGGAACCCTCCACCAAATCCTCCACCGCCGAATCCAGAACCACCGCCGTATCCACCACCGAAACCGCCGCCGAATCCAGAACCACCGCCGAATCCTGAACCACCGCCGAATCCTGAACCACCTCCATAACCTCCTCCCATTCCTCCTCCGTAGCCACCGCCGCCAATGCTGTAGCTTGACTGACCAAAGCCGCCGCCGCCGCCGCCGCCACCGCCACCGCTGCGACGGAATGACACAGAGCTCATTCTGCTGCCGATGGGTGCTGCGCTGGCTGACATGCTGGAGAAGGTCTTCCTGATACCTCCACCCATGCCGAAGCCGCCGCCGCCGCCGCTAATGCTTCCACCGCTGGTACTGTAGGTAGTACTAGTTTTGATAGACATGGTTGCTGTTGTCTATGAGGGGATGAGGATCAGACGGAGAAAGAGTAAGATGAGACAGAGAGATCCAGAGCAGGACAGCTCACTAAGAGGAAACTTAAATCCCTCTGAGTGCCTTCTCCAAGGAGTGCAGCAGCTTTTATACCTCTTATGCTACGGGAGGGGCTCACCTGGCCACTCCCCCTTCGGCCTCAGGCTCCTGTCCTGCCTTTCGCCCCTGTCCAAGTGATACATACACCCATCTTGCTAGGCTGGTATGGGAGCACTTTCAGCTGAGAAGGCCTGGCCACACCCTGATTTTTATGCACACATACTCACACAAAGTGGTGAAATTAGCTGAGGAACAAGGAGTAGAAAAACAAGGTCATACTACCAGAATTCAACACACCTTTTTTTTAATTTTTTGCATGTGCTACAAAACCTTTATATTTTACCAGTGCTCTGTAATCCAAAGCAGCTTAGTTAAATAACCAGATGGCATTCTATAACCTTAATGCATGGAAAACTATACAACGCCATGCATATTTTATGATTTTGGGAGGTTGGGGGCTCTCTGCTTGCTTTAAGCTCAATGCAGGAGTATTAAATAGAGGAATATTTGATGAAGGGTTTAAATGTTGAAGCTTGGCGCTCGTCCTGGAAGCCATAGTGACCTGCAGGCTCCTCTTTCCAGTCAAACAATCATGCTTCTGTTCTCTCACCTCAATGGCTCTGTCACGGACACTACTTCACCACCTCGTTCTGTGGTTCCCAGAGGGCTGACGCAGTTGCATGCAAAGTAGATTCTTGTGTTATCTTGTATTAAAATACACGGCACAACTTCATTGGGAATGTTAACAGCTTTTGCATTAGCATGCTACATTGTATCTTTAATATAGTTTGGATAGTTACAGGTGACATTCAGAACTCTGAAGAGTGCACATTGGTTGCAATAGCAGTGTGGTTATTTTTGTAGCTGTCCTTAGGTGGCATTATTTAGCAACACGTGTTGCTTTTGTTAGCATCGCCCCTATCATGTTCAAACAGTTTGTCAATGTAGAACTACAGACTTGCTGCTAAAGTGGACCGGTCTGAGAGATTAATGTAGAAAGTGTCTGGTTTATTGACATTAGAACACTAGCACATTAACAGGGGTCTCTAAACATAGCCTGGTATAAACATGGTATTTGGCCCCTAGTGCATTTTTCTTGAAATGGTGCAGCCTCAAGTCTTTGTGAGAGGGGGGTTTTGGTGGAGTTTCATCCCAGCAATTTCATTGAATGCATACAATGATTGTGAGATTAAAGATGTCTTGAAGTATCCCCTATAGAAACCATGATTTTATTTTTATGTGATCAGAGAAAAACACGAATTTAACATTTTTGACAGATAAGCATTTAGCTTGTGTGCAGATATGCATTAGCATTGTGTGCAATTTGTGCATTCAGTTGGATGTTATATATACACTGGCATTCAAAAGTTTGGGTTTATTTGGTCAAAAACACAGAAATTATATCATATTGTGAAGTATTATTATGATGTAAAATAACATTTTTTTATTTTAATATACATTAAAATGTAATTTATTCCTCTGATCAAAGCTGATTTTTCAACATCATTACTCCAGCCCTCAGTGTTACATGATCCTTCAGAAATCAATCTAATATGCTTATTTTTTAATTTTTTTGCTACTTAATAATTTTTGGAACCTGCAGTGATGAATACAATATTAAAAAAGAACAGCATTTATTTAAAATAGAGATCTTTTCTAACAATATACACTCCTTTTCAAAAGTTTGGGGTCAGTAAATTTCTCTTCTTTCTTTTTTTTGAAAGAAATTTATATTTTGAAAGACTTGGATTTATATTTTGAATAAATACTGTTCTTTTTAGTTTTTTATTCATCGAATCCCGAAAAAAGATTCACAGGTTCCAAAAAATATTTGGCAGCACAACTTTTTCAAACATTGATAATTCTAATAATATGCATATTAGAATGATTTCTGAAGGATCATGTGACACTAAAAACTGGAGTAATGCCTGAGGAAATCCAGCTTTGCATCACAGAAATAAATTATATTTTAAAGTATATTAAAATAGAAACCATTATTTATTATTGTAATAACATTTCGCTATATTACAGTTTTTTTCTGTATTTTTCTGTATCTGTATTTTCAAGTCTTATTGATCCTAAACTTTTGAATGGCAAATATCAGCTTATATTAATTCTGAAAGGTTATTTTCTCCTTTTTATATTTAGATTTTAACTTCATTTGATAGGATTTAAAATATATATATTTTTTATTATTTAGACAAAATAGTATGGATTTTTACTTTACTGTCCTATAATGGGAGGAAAAATGTCTTGACCCTGTCTTAAACCTATCATTTGCGTTAAAAATCCAAGAAACTAATATGTGAACCTGAACCACAAAACCAGTCTTAAGTATTTGTAGCAATAGCCAACAATACATTGTATTGGTTAGAATTATCAATTTTTCTTTTATGCAAAAAATCATGAGGATATTAAGTAAAGATCATGTTCCATGAAATTGTACATTTACATTTCCTACTGTAAATATATCAAAACTTAATTTTTGATCAACACTATGTATTGCTAAGAACTTCATTTGGACAACTACAACAAAAGGCGATTTTCTCAATATTTGATTCCAGATTTTCAAACAGTTGTATCTCGGCCAAATATTGTCATATCTTAACAAACCACGCATCAATGGAAGAAATTCTCAAAAAAAAAAAAAAGACCCTTATGATTGGTTTTGTGGTCCTAGGTCACATATTATAAAACTGACTCTAAATTATGATTGCTGTAGGCACATTTAAAGCACACCCCACTCTGTATTTTCTCATTACACCATGTTTTAAAATTAACAACCCATAGTCCTTTCTTCAGATGGCCTAGAAAATGGTACATCAAACTAGGTTGACATATTTGGAACATCACTTGTGTGTCAACTGCATCATACCCTACTGAATGCTGTTTCTCATTTATCCCTGTCTTTATCCTCTCTAATGCCACAAAGAATTCATTGTTGGTGATAATGGGTAACACCTGGTGTTAACCAGCATTGCTTGCTAAAGGAAAGACAATGGGTGAAAAAACTCAGCAGAAGAGTATCGATTGAACATAATGTTAATTTTTTGAATTGGCGGTGAGCTTATTTGGCAGCCTTGACCTTAGTAAGGCTCAATAGTCAGCACAGACCTTGTTAGCCACTGTTTTTCGGTTTTATTTAGTTCAATTTTCTTCCCTCTATGGTGACTTTCCTAAAATAGGCATTTTCTCTTAGCTACAAGATGTAAGTAGGCCCCATCATTTTAAAGGTAAATGTGTTCAAAAATATGAAAAATTTGTCTTTAAGGAACGTCACTACCGAACACCTTTTTTTCTGCAATTAAGCACACTTGTTTGAAAGTAATTCCAAAACATTTACTTTTTATATGTGTACAACTGTTCAGAACTGTGCTAGCTAACCAAGTGCTGACAGACATCTTTTAGCTAGGTTCAAAAGTATCTAAAATTGTCACCACCGAAACATTTGGTGAGGTTTTGGGTAGTGACATTTTTGTTTTTTTGGCGGTGTTATCCCATAAAGTTGTCACAAAATTGACATACTAAAATGCAAAAAAATGCATAACTGTACAAAAAGTTTGTTTATTTCTCCCAAATATGAGGACCATGTACAACGAAAAATTGGATTCAAAATACAACAAATCTGATAAATCACACTTAAAATATTACTAAAATAGTAGTTGTTATTGATTTTCCCTCTGAAAAAAAAAAATAAAATAGCAAAAATATATATTTACAATTCAATTAAGTATATTGAATTATCTACTAAGATATTTTAGTATTTTTTGGTTCAATGTATATTCAAACTAATAAATCCTTGAGTTTGAAATGAGTATGATCAACTTTTTGTTTTTTTACAAAGAAAAATTGGATTCAAAATACAACAAATATCATAAATCACATTTAAAATATTGTTAAAATAGTAATTGTTATTGATTTTCCCTTTGAAAAAAATTAATAAAATAGCAAAAATATATATTTATAATTCAATTAAGTTTATTGAATGATCAACTAAGATATGTGACCCTGGACCACAAAACCAGTCTTAAGTCGCTGGGGTATATTTGTAGCAATAGCCAAAAATACATTGCATGGGTCAAAATTATTGATTTTTCTTTTATGCCAAAAATCATTAGGAAATTAAGTAAAGATCATGTTCCATGAAGATTTTTTGTAAAATTCCTACTATAAATATATCAAAATGTAATTTTTGATTAGTAATATGCATTGTTAAGAATTTAATTTGGACAACTTTAAAGGTGATTTTATCAGTATTTTGATTTTTTTGCACCCTTAGATTCCAGATTTTCAAATAGATGTATCTCGGCCAAATATTATCCTATCCTAACAAACCATACATCAATAGAAAGCTTATTTATTGAGCTTTCGTATGATGTATACATCTCAGTTTTGTAAAATTTAACCTTATGACTGGTTTTGTGGTCCAGGGTCACATATAGTATTTTTCGGTTCAATGTATATTCAAACTAATAAATCCTTGAGTTTGAAATCAGTATGATCAACTTTTTGTTTTTTACAAAGAAAAATTGGATTCAAAATACAACAAATATCATAAATCACATTTAAAATAGTGTTAAAATAGTAATTGTTATTGATTTTCCCTTTGAAAAAAAATAAAAAATAGCAAAAATATATATTTACAATTCAATTAAGTATATTGAATTATCTACTAAGATATTTTAGTATTTTTTGGTTCAATGTATATTCAAACTAATAAATCCTTGAGTTTGAAATGAGTATGATCAACTTTTAGTTTTTTACAAAGAAAAATTGGATTCAAAATACAACAAATATCATAAATCACATTTAAAATATTGTTAAAATAGTAATTGTTATTGATTTTCCCTTTGAAAAAAATTAATAAAATAGCAAAAATATATATTTACAATTTCAATTAAGTTTATTGAATTGTCAACTAAGATATAGAATTTTTCAGTTCAATGTATATTCAAACTAATAAATCCTTGAGTTTGAAATCAGTATGATCAACTTTTTGCCTTTTACAAAGAAAAATTGGATTCAAAATACAACAAATCTCATAAATCACACTTGAAATATTGTTAAAATTGTATTTGTTATTGATTTTCCCTTTGAAAAAAAAAATAAAACAGCAAAAATATATATATTTACAATGTAGTTGTAAGCAAAATCTTAAAAGGTTAATATAACCCTTCTAATTCAATTAGTGACAAATTTGGGGAGAGGACAAATATTCCAAAACTTTCTGAATATACAATATGAGAACTGCACAATTACTAGAAATACTTTAGATATTTGACAGTTTGCGTAAAATCTATATTTTTGGAAAAAGACATTTTCCAATTCTGTAGAATGGCCCTTATACAAGATATTTCTCAAATGTGTTACTATTTTAATATGCCAGTAATTCATGGCTAGTGCCTACTCCAAATCTGACTGATACAGGTCAGAAAGCAACAGTCATGAAGAACCATATGGTACAATGTGGGCTCTTTAATTCAAGCTTTGTGTGGCATCACCACACAGTGCAACAAAGAAAAGTGAATCGTTGGTTGGTTAGTCATACTGTATTTCGAATTGTCTGGACATGAAAGCTGTAACTTTGTTCTACACATTAGGTGGGGCCCAAAATTGCCAATAACGCAATGCTTGAAATTTGTCCAGATCCTGATGTATTTATGCACATTTTCACTGGAGTGACTTTTTACTATCTTGTACACTAAGTTGTAACTTTCACTGTGAACTTGTTTCTTACTTTTAAATGATCCAAGGGCTGCATTTTTGTTCTAAATATATCACAGAGTTTTTGTTGGCAGCAATAGTGAGAAAAATATGACAACAAACTTCCAAAATCTTAAACAGGATTACACTCATTATTTGTGTGCATCAGTGAAATTGGGCTACAATGAAAAATGAAAGCCACATTTTTTTCCCACAGCTTTACTCTATATGTCTATTAAGATGTGTCCTATATTTGAAGTGTCTTTGAAGTGTTTATGGTGGCATTAACAGACAGAGCAGCTCTTGAGCTGAAATCTGAGTTGCGTGCTTGCTCAGACATAGTCATATTCGTCGTGCTGAAACAAGGGATATCTTCCTTTTCATGCAAACCCACCAATCATTAGTAAGATGGGTCCCACCTTTTCAGGCCACACCCTTTTTTCTAGTCCACACCCGAGCTTTTGAGATTAATTTCCAAATATGGTTATAACCATTCACAAGAACATGGCCTTGTGAACTAATGACTGTCTTCATGAAATAAAATAACATTTACTACTGGGTGGAGTGAAAATTGTGCATTAAACGGATTCTGCAGACTGGCCTCAATTTCTCAGTTTGTATTGCATAATGAGACTAAATGGAGAATGTCCTGTGTTTAAAAAATGCATCAAAATACATTTAAGTACAACTCTATGTGTGCGAATGTCAGTCTTGTACATGAGACAAATTAATTGTGCACCAACCCGTTGTTTTTGTGTTGCTTAGTGTTTGCTTCATTCATCTTTGCTAAATAATAATTTGTGGAAGGAGTTTTCCTATAGGTGTGCCTTTAATTATTCAGGTGCATTTTCAAAGAATGCAAAAGATAAAAATCAAAGGAAGAAGAAGAGCTCCTTCATTATGCGCTAAATCGAGTTTCAGTGCATTGAATAAGCTGCTGCAAGAACAATTTGTTCTGTCAAAATACACCTGAAAATATACATTTTTGCAGGTAATCGATTTGACAATAATTGATTATGATTAATAAAAGTAACTTTCTATCAAATAATAGGTTGAATTGAAAGCATTTCAGTGCAGTGAATGTACCATCCTTGGGTTGACTTCATATTGTCATTGGGTGGAGATACTTTTTGCCTTTTATTTCTGCACTTAAAATACAAAAATAATCAAGTTTTTATAACAGGTTAAAATAGGAATGCACCAATTTCAACATTTTTATGTTACAGGTGATCATCTATAATGTAACTGATAATAAACTAAAGATTAAATTAAACAAATAAACTAAATCAATCATTTTAAATGCTGCTGGTAATCCAAGCATCATAATGTATAGTATAAAAAATTAATGTTCATTATACAGTTTTCATTTTTTATTTTTAAGATTTAACATAAAAATAGCATCAGCAATTACAAAAATATATATATTTTATACTCTATGATGCTGATATTGTGCATCCTTATCTTAAATTGAACAACTAAAGGCACAAAGGCATTACAAGACCACTCTTGATTTATATACAGTCAAACCAAAATGTATTCAGACACCTTTAACATTTCTCACATTATCATAGTTTATTTGCGATGGTTTAGAAAATGGTAATAAAACATGACAATAACTCAAGAGTTAAACTGTCAAAACAAAGTATATGAATTATCAACTAAGACATTATAGTATTTTTTGGTTCAGTGTATATTCAAACTAATAAATCCTTGAATTTGAAATGAGTATGATCAACTTTTTGCCTTTTACAAAGAACAATTGAATTCAAAATAGAACAAATCTCATAAATCACACTTAAAATATTGTTTAAATAGTAATTGTTATTGATTTTCCCTATGAAATTTTTTTTTATAAATGAGCAAAAATATATATTTACAACATAGGTGTAAACAATATTTAAAAGGTCAATACAACCCTTCTAATTAAATTAGTGACAAATTTGGGGAGAGGTCAAATATTCCAAAACTTTCTGAAAATACAATATGAGAACTGCACAATTACTAAAAATACTTTGAATATTATACAGTTTGCATAAAATCAATTTTTTTGGACAAAAAAAAAAACTTTTGACCAATTCTGTAGAATTGCCCTTATACAAGATATTTTTTTCAAATGTGTTACTACTTTAATATACTTTTATACTCTATGATGCTGATATATTGTGCATCCTTATGTTAAATTGAACAACTAAAGGCACAAAGGCCTTGACAATGGTGAGAAAATACAAGACTCCTCTTGTTTTACATACAGTCAAACCAAAATCTATTCAGACACCTTCAACATTTCTCACATTATCACAGTTTATTCACTATAGTTTAGAAAATGGTAATAAAACATGACAAGAACTCAAGAGTTAAACGGTGTCAGAACAAATTCAACTTTGATAGAAAGGTATGCAACAAAACATGGTCAGGTCAAATTGTCAAATCAAATTTTGGTCCAAAATCTTTATCAATTTTACTAGTGTGAAGAATTTCTGGGTTTAATTTGTCACTGTTTACTTTATTTCGCTATCCTCACTTACATAAATGAACTATAGTGTCCTGCACCCACTAGTAAAAAATATCAAAAAATGATATCTGTTGTCTGAATCACTTTTGGTTCGATTGTAAATGAATCTTGAAGTTAAAACTCTCTATGAATGGATTAAGTGTACTTGTAGATGGCATACAAGAGTATTTGAATATTGAAAACTGAAACGTTCACCTTCTACCTGACTGTCATAATCGTTTCTGGCTTTGCCTGCGAGCTTCTAATACTGAAACTTTGCAGAAACATTCAAAGATACTTGTCAGCACAGGCTGAGGAATGCTTCAGATGTCTTCTAAAATCCTTGCACAGCATGCAGGATTCTTTTTCTTTTTGTATTACTGTTTTATGTGAAATATTTTTGATGTTTTCCTACAAGATAACCAAACTAACCGGTACCTCTGCGTTAGAATAGGCTTGCATGTGTAGGTGGGGCTATGTGTGCAGGACATCTTTGGATAGAAGGAGCCCCTCACGTACAACTCGTTTGCGAAGAGTTTTCCCACAGGAGTGCCTTTAATTATTCGGATGATAACTGAAACGTCCTGTTCTATCATAGAGTCTCCGGGCTGAGTCAAAGGGCTGGGCCAACAAACTCTGAGAAAAGGTGTGATTGAGGCCCTATTTCTTTCATAAACCCGACTTAACATGGACCAGCCAGGTGTGGTGATGGGCGTCTACTATAAATGAGTGCACATGGGAACTGGTCTATATGAAAGAAATGACTTGTCAAAGTTTAGAATTGCCTGGGTTTCAATTGACATCTCTATCCTGTTATGTGATTTTTACGACTTTTGCATTTCAAAAGATAATTACATGTAGGAAGCTCTAATTCAACTCTTTAAAAAGTCATTTAAGTTATCTGCTTTTAATTTAAACGCAATGTACCTTCTGTTTTGAACTGTAAATTTCACTTATAGTGAATTATATGTGCATTTCTGAAGATACTTTCTATAATTTTTCGTCTGATCTTAATTGCTATCGTTAATACTATGCATTTAGTGTAACCTTTTACTTCAGAAAGATTATCTTTTGGGTGTGCAATGCATGCTTGGTTTAGTTTGCTGACAGATCTGCTTATACTATAAGCAACTTACAACTAAATCTTAAGTCATAGCATGATGTATCATAAAATGTGTAACATGAAACTTGTCAGGAGTTCTTTGGTGAAGGGGACAAAGCTTTCTTTCCCCTTCACTCCTTTAGGCTCCTTCATTGTCTATGGTGTGATATAAACTCCTGTTCATGGTTTTAGGAACAACAGCTCTGAACACACCAACTTAAATGGGGTTCGAACCCACAAGCTTTAACATACAACAACCTGTGCTCTTACAAGCTGAGCTAACCGATAATTGCCAAACACAAACCATCAGTGAAAGTCATCAGTGAGAGTTCTTTGATAGTTTATACTTTGTTGGGGCCAAAAAGTAGTTGTCTGTATGAAGAAACTTAAATAAAGTCCTGCATGGAGTTTCTCAATGGATGAATTGTCTTTCGAAAACGTGTCTTGCTTTAAAAAACTAAAATAAGTAAAAAAATAAAAAAAAATAAAAACATTTTTGTTAATTTAAATAAAATGAAAATATGTGACCCTGGACCACAAAACCAGCCGGAAGTAGCATGGGTATATTTGTAGCAATAGCCAAAAAATACATTGAATGGGTCAAAATTATATATTTTTCTTTAATGTCATAAATATTTCAAAACTTATTTTTTTAATAAGTAATGTGCATTGCTAAGAACTTCATTTGGACAACTAGCACAATGATTTTTTCAATATTTTGAAATTTTTTTTGAAAAAAAGTATCTCTCTCTTTTATATTCTAAAAAAAACATACAACAATGCAAATCTTATTCATTCAACATTCAGATGATATATAAATCTTAATTTCAAAAAATCAACCCTTATGACTGGTTTTGTGGTCCAGGGTCACATACAGTATCTCACAAAAGTGAGTACACCCCTCACATTTCAGCAACCATTTTAGGTTCATCTTCTTAAGGGACAATACTATCGAAATGAAACTTGGATATATTTTTCAGCGTAGTCAGTGTGCAGCTTGTATAGCAGTATAGATTTAGCCGTTATTGTCAAAAGCCATGCAAAGCCACATGTCCTATTCATCATGTTTATGTTTTTGTCTGCAGTTTGTTTTTGTATGTAGTATTCGCTCATACTGACCATAGGATGTTCAACATGGCAAAGAACTGAGGATTTGAGAATTAGAATTGTTGCTCACCACAAAGATGGCCAAGGCTATTAGAGGTTCAGTAACACCCTGAAACCGAGTTACACTACAGTGGTCAGGGTCATACAGAGGTTTTCCAAGATGGGTTCCATTCAGAACAGGCCTTGCAAGAGTCGATCAACCAAGTTGACACTCGTTCTGTGCGTCAGGTGCAGAACCTGGCTTCAAAACACAGATGCATGAGTGCTGCCAGCAGTTGCAGAAGTAGAAGGTCAGCTTGTCAGTGCTCAGACCATACGCCACACACTGGAACAAGTCGGTTTGCATAGGCGTCGTCCCAGAAGGAAGACTCATCTGAAGCTGGCTCACAAGTCAAGCATGGTGGTGGCAGCATCATGGTCTGGGCCTGCATGAGTGCTGCTACAGTTCATTGAGGGAAACATGAATTCTATTAAGTACTGAACATTCTGAAGTAGAACATGATGCCTTCCCTCCAGAAACTAGGCCGAACGGCAGTTTTCCAACATGATAATGATCCCAAACACATCACCAAGATGACAACTGCCTTGCTGAGGAAGCTGAATGTGAAGGTGATGGGGTGGCCAAGTATGTCTCCAGACCTGAACCCTAATAAGCACCTGTGGGGCATCCTCAAGTGGAAGGTGGACAAGCACCATGTATCTAGTGTCCAGCAGCTCCGTGAGGAGTGAAAGAGGATCCTAGCAACATCCTGTGCAAAATATTGACACTTTGGACAAGTTCACTTAGGGTGTACTCACTTTTGTTGCCAGCTATTTTGACAATAATGGCTGTATGTTGAGTTATTTTCAGAAGACAGTAAATCTATACTGCTATACAAGCTGCACATTGACTACTCTAAAATATAGCCAAGTTTCATTACTATAGTATTGTCCCTTGAGAAGATATACTAAAATGGTTGCTGAAATGTGAGGGGTGTACTCCCTTTTGTTGACACACTGTATATAATGAAAATGTTGCATTTGCAACTAACTGAAATGAGTTGAAGTAAACTTGAAAGACTGGAAAATGAAAATTAATTTGAAGTTTCAAAATGTACCCTCGCAACGCATTACATGTGGTATCAAAGATAAATCACGTTATCTAGCATTCTTGACACGGATCATAACTTGCCTTTGATAATTACCATAAACACTTTTGAGGGGTAAGCTCCCAACAATGCTTTTTACCTTATGAGACCAGATCGAACTGGCATGAGCCAACTTGTAGTGAAAAATGCAAAACAAGGGAGGCCTCCTTTTACTTTTCTGAATCATGCATTTGGCCAGAGTACCGTAAGACTCACAAAACATCTACAATGACAGTGTCAATTAGCTCACAGTTGAGACTTGCCCTCATCGAGTCATAAATGAATTGTTTGTTTTATGATCTATTTTGACTGTAAATCTGTTGTTGCTTCTAGCTGTTGGTGTATGAAATGTGACATCATTACAGAATTCACAAAGAGCATGTATTCATAAAATGCTGTTGAAATTTAACAGTAATGTTTAGTTAAATTAGTCAATGGGTTGTGTTAGTGAGTTGGCTATATGCTTGAGGTATCATCATCAATCACGTAAATTAATATTTATTAATTTATAAATCTTGTTAATTGCTGAGATAGAATCTAGCATCACCACAAGCAGTTTGGAAAATTTGCAGATGGATGAATGAATAGAATCTTGTTCATTAACAGTATTGTTTATTTTTAGTTCACTGTTACTGCATCAAGTGACAAATACTAATTACACAGTTAAAAATCTAACGATAGTAATTGCAAGAAAAAAGTCAGAATTCTGAGTTTATATTTCGTCATTCTGATTTTATATCTCACAATACTGAGGGAAAAAGTCAGAATTGTAAGATGCAACTTGAATTTGTGAGAAAAAAGTCAGAATTCTGAGTTTATATTTTGTAATTCTGATTTCATATCTCACAATTCTTAGAAAAAAGGCTGAATTGTGAGATGTAACTTGAATTTGTGAGAAAAATTGCAGAATTCTGAGTTTATATTTCGTCATTCTGATTTCATATCTCACAATACTGAGGGAAAAAGTCAGAATTGTAAGATGAAACTTGAATTTGTGAGGAAAAAAGGTCAGAATTCTGAGTATATATTTCATAATTCTGATTTTATTCCTCACAATACTGAGAAAAAAGGCTGAATTGTGAGATGCAACTTGAATTTGTGAGAAAAAAGGCAGAATTCTGAGTTTATATTCCGTCATTCTGATTTTATATCTCACAATACTGAGGGAAAAAGTCAGAATTGTAAGATGAAACTTGAATTTGTGAGAAAATAGGCAGAATTCTGAGTTTATATTTCGTCATTCTGATTTTATATCTCACAATTCTTAGAAAAAAGGCTGAATTGTGAGATGTAACTTGAATTTGTGAGAAAAATAGCAGAATTCTAAGTTTATATTTCATCATTCTGATTTCATATCTCACAATACTGAGGGAAAAAGTCAGAATTGTAAGATGCAACTTGAATTTGTGAGAAAATAGGCAGAATTCTGAGTTTATATTTCGTCATTCTGATTTTATATCTCACAATACTGAGTGAAAAAGTCAGAATTGTAAGATGAAACTTGAATTTGTGAGGAAAAAAGGTCAGAATTCTGAGTATATATTTCATAATTCTGATTTTATTCCTCACAATACTGAGAAAAAAGGCTGAATTGTGAGATGCAACTTGAATTTGTGAGAAACAAGGCAGAATTCTGAGTTTATATTCCGTCATTCTGATTTTATATCTCACAATACTGAGGAAAAAAGTCAGAATTGTGAGATGCAACTTGAATTTGCAAGAAAAAAGTCAGAATTCTGAGTTTATATTTTGTAAATCTGATTTTATATCTCACAATTCTGAGAAAAAAAAGGGTGAATTGTGAGATGCAACTTGAATTTGTGAGAAAAGTGAGAAGTGGGACAACACAGGGTGAAATATTAAAATTAAAAGCTTTGTACTTTTTGTATCTTACATGTACTATGCTACTAAGCTATGCTTTGCTATGCCATGCTATGCTTATAACCGTATAACCAATATTTCTCTTTTTTATCAAAATGTTTGCTATCACTTATTTTGCAATCAAACAATTAAGATGTTTTTCACATTTCAAAACACATTCTCATTTACACATGTGACCAACAATTCCTCAACAAATATAAAATATCATAATCAAATATTAATCAAATATATCCATCTAACGGAGGTGACGTAGACCTGACAGAGTTGACACCTGATGGTGGTGACGAAAACCTGAATTTGTAGTCATTTTAACTATTAAATATACTGTAGGTAATTAAAAATGACTTGAAACCCACAAAAATATGATGACTTCATGCTGAATGTAAACTGTGTCATTGGCTCATCACCATTGTCAGACAGAAAATCTTACGGTGGTGACAAATTTGGCCTTCTTTTTCACAAAACAAATGGAGATTATGAAGTAGCCATTTTGTTTTCTCTGTTGATGCTAGATTCCATTAGAACCTGCTTCAGGAGAATAAAATGATCTAAACATTACAGATAATTTCCTCAGAAATTGGAAGATGGTGTTGACATATCATAGTTGTGACACAGGAAATATTAACATTAGGATTTAAAATATTCTAAACCTGGCAAGGGGGTCTTTTAAAGTGATAGCTGCCCCTGATATTCCATATTTTTTTACATTTTAATGAATGTCTGACGGTGTTGGCAAAAAGTGGGGACACAACTTTAAAACCTTATGAAACATGCATCTGTCCTTGCAAAACAACCTTGCTTTGATATGAGACATTATATCAATTATTTTTTTAATCCATTTTATAGCTTATGAACGATTGCACCCTTCTCTGTGGACAAATTGTTTTTAATGTAGTGAGAAGACAGTAAGTGCATAGATTTGATATAATAATGATATGATTAAATTGAAGGGGAAAAATGTGTGAAATACATTCTATTATTAATCCCTCATAGCATTTAAAAAACCTAATAGCAGTTACAATTACTGGACATGTTGTCCCATGTCTTAAGAATAAGTGAATTCTGATTTTATATCTCACAATTCTGAGAAATAAGTCAGAATTGTGAGTTTATAATTTGTAATTCTGATTTTATATTGCACAATTTTGAGAAAAAAAGTAGTGAGATACAACTTAAATTTGTGAGGAAAAAAAAAATCAGAATTCTGAGTTTATATTTTGTAATTCTGGTTTTATATCTTACAATTCTGAGAATAAAGCTGAATTCTGAGATGTAACTAGAATTTGCAAGAAAAAGTCAGAATTGTGAGTTTATATTTTGTAATTCTGATTTTATAGCTCACAATTCTGAGAATAAAGCTGAATTCTGTAATGTAACTAGAATTTGCGAGAAAAAAAGTCAGAATTCTAAGTTTATATTATGTAATTCTGATTTTATATCTCACAATACTGAAGAAAAAAGTCAGAATTGTGAGATGCTATTTAAATTTGTGAGAAAAAACGTCTAGGTTACGTAGGTAACCCTCGTTCCCTGAAGGAGGGAACGGAGACGTTACATTGGGAATCACCTGAGAGACCAATCATCTCTGAGCCTTATTCAAAAGGCCAATGAACATTGGTGAGTGGTATTTGCGTGCCAAGCCATATAAGATGGCGGCGCGCACCACTCATTCAGGTTTTTCGCTGAAGAGCCGGATCGAGCCGGCGTCAGCGCGACGCCAGGGGCGTGGCAGGGGAATGTAACGTCTCCGTTCCCTCCTTCAGGGAATGAGGGTTACCTACGTAATCTAGACGTTCCCCTTCAGTCGAATCACTTTGACGTTACATTGGGAACAGACCCATGGAACAGGCCACGACCCTGACGCCGCGTTACGCACAAGACCACGTGCCGGCAGGTTTTTTCAGACGTGTCCGCAGGCGGCCATTGTAACGTAACCTTCCCAACGCCCTGAGGGCCAATAGAGGGGGGCTCCACAGGGATGCCAGTTGTACTGAAGCAGAGGTTGGGGGGACGGAGCACATGAGATCTTTACATGTGGAATGAAAATAAATTCAATATATCCATAAGTCTTTAGGGATATAAGAGGAAAACAGCAGCCTTCTGGCTGACCACTGGAAAATACTAAAAACATATTGCCACAACCTGCGGGGCGAAGGAGACCCGGCAGGAGCACAGTAGGAACTACTCCGCATCTAGCCCTGACTGCGGGGCATGGAGGACCCAGGGTTCACCAAGGGGCTACATCCTGGGAAAATAGCGCACGGATCCTCGTGGGAATGGCGCAGCAAGCCGACACCAGCCGCCCTCCCGCTCACCTGAAGTCCTTATGTTAGGACACGGGAGGAGACGGCCTCTACGCAAAGGTTATAGAACCTGGCGAAGGTATTCGGTGTCGCCCAGCCCACAGCTCTACAGATATCTGCTAGAGAGGAGCCATGAGCCAACGCATACGATGAGGCAACACTCCGTGTGGAGTGGGCACGAACACCTAAGGGGCATGGCAGTCCCTGATACAAATATGACAGGGAGATGGCATCTACCACCCAATGAGCCAACCTCTGTTTGGAGACAGCATTTCCTTTCTGCTGACCTCCGAAGCAAATAAAGAGCTGCTCAGTGTGTCTGAAGTGCTGAGTGTGGTCTACATATATGTGTAAAGCACGGACTGGACACATCATCGCAAAAGCTGGGTCTGCCTCCACCAGGGGCAGAGCTCGCAGGTTCACCACCTGATCGTGGAAAGGCGTGGTGGGAACCTTGGGCACATAGCCAGGCCGGGGTCTCAGGATAACGTGAGAATCACCGGGCCCGAATTCTAGGCACGCTTCACTGACAGAGAAAGCCTGTAGGTCCCCTACCCTCTTGATGGAAGCCAGGGCAGTCAGGAGCGCTGTCTTAAGTGACAGAAATTTTAGCTCGACTGATGCCAGTGGCTCAAATGGGGCGTCCCGCAGGCCTCGGAGGGCGACGGAGAGATCCCAAGAGGGTACGAGGTGTGGTCTGGGAGGATTAATCCTCCTCGCACCTCTCAGGAACCTCACAATGAGTTGGTGCTTACCAAGAGATGTTCCATCTAGTGTATCGTGAGACGCTGCGATAGCGGCAACGTACACTTTGA
Organism: Garra rufa; assembly: GCF_049309525.1. Taxonomy (NCBI): domain Eukaryota; kingdom Metazoa; phylum Chordata; class Actinopteri; order Cypriniformes; family Cyprinidae; genus Garra; species Garra rufa. The sequence goes on along the minus strand of NC_133378.1, from coordinate 5,118,445 downwards.
GAGTCGAAGGGGACAGCCTGCACTCCAACTTCTTTTGCAGAAAGGAAAGCACTACTGCAATCGTGCATCTCTGTGGGTCCAGTCAGCGAACAGACCCCATCTCAGTGCGTAAGCCTGCCTGGTAGAGGGAGCTCGGGACTGAGTGATAGTTTCTATCATGGCCTGGGGAAGGCCGGAGAGGTCTGCAGGTACCAATCCGTGCTCTAGCAGGGAGGGGCTGCCGCGAGGGAGACGGTTACTAAGACCTAAGTCCGGGTGGGCCATTCCCGTGGCGCAACCAACAAGACTTACTCCTCGTCCTCCCTGGACTTGCACAGTATCTGCGCAAGGAGGCTCGCTGGGGGGGAGGCGTACTTGAGCCCCGGAGGTCAGCTGCGTGTCAGTGCCACTCTGAGAAGAGGCAACTGGCAATGGGAGGAATCGGGAAGGGCGAGCGGATGTGGCTGGGCCTTGCCAATATAGCTCAGAACTAGCTGAAACGTCACGGGGTGGAGTCGCCATTCCGCAGGGTGGGTGGACTGCCGTGGGAGCCAACAGGCTGCACTGTTGAGTTTCCCTGCTATGAAGTGAATGGCACGTGGCGTCGTCTGCCACGTTTGACTCCGTGGGAGCAGATGGTTGACGAGCTGTAAGTGCCATCTCAACCCGTGGTAAGCCACGGGCTGACTAGTCGGCAACACTGCGGGAAAACGCTAGTCCAGAGTGAGCCGAGATGCCATGCCCATCTTGGGACTCGATCGTGCTGAAGCGGTCTCACATGAACAAGCTCAGCGGCAGAGCGGCTAGAGCTGACATGTGCCCCAGGAGGAATTTTGAGAGGGACCGCTGAGTTGTGCCTGAATAAACTCAGGCAGTACAGCACTGACTGCGCGCTCTTGGTAGTAAGGCGGGCTGTCTTGTGGACCGAGTCAGGCTCCCGACCGAGGAAAGAGATCCTCTGAACTGGGCAGAGTTTGCTCTTCCCTTGGTTGGCCTGAAGGACCAGATGGCAGGGGTGCCGGAGCACCAGGTCCCCTAATTCGCATAACGGAACTCGCGAGTGGGCTGCACGGCACCAGTCGTCGAGACAGTTGGAAACGCGAATCCCTGTCTGCCGAATAGGGGACAGGGGAGCTCCCGTGGCCTAAAGAAGGATGCGGGAAGGAGGGGACTGGCCAAATGGAAGCACCTCGTACTGAAGCGCTCGACCCCCGGGGACAGACCGCAGAAGGGGTCTGTGCTGGGGAAAGATCGAAATGCGACAGTGGGTGCCCTTCAGGCATATGGCTGCAACCCACCCCTGGAGACGGAAGCATACTCGTATGCACTTCGTCGTGAGCGTCTGGGCCGGCAGCCTGAGAAGGGACCGGAACAGAGCTCCATCCAGGATGGGTGTTAACCCACCACTCTTTCTGGGCACGTTGAAGTAGGGACTGTAAGACCCTGACCTCATCCCGGCTGGAGGGACAGGCTGGATTGCGTCCTTCGCCAGTAGGATCGCGACCTCCGCAGGCAGGACAGAGGCACGCATGGCCGAATGAACAAAAATGCAAAGGGTACCTCTGAACCTTGTGAGCTGAATCGCAAAGCCAGGCCGTACCGTCCGTATCAACCATTGCAGTGGTATCAAGGGAACGTTGACCGACGTGACCGTGGTGGGGCAGCCTAGGGGGAGACAGGGAAGGAGACCGAACCCAGAAGGATGTACGTCCTGGAGAAGAGTCTAACTGCATTAAGCAGCGCTTACCTTCTTCCCTGGTTCCCGCGCTGGCAACAGAAGGCTCCGAGTCCGGTTCCGAGGAGTGTAAGTGCTGCTGAGGAAGGGAACTCGGAGCCGAGGCCCCAGAGGTGAGGAAATTAGCTCTTTTTGTGAAAATGTGGGTACCGTCGACCTGTGGGCCGACGGCAGCACTGAAGTACACAGTGGCTCCCAGCCCTCCACCGGGAGCGGGAACGTTGATGTTGTCGTCCCCTGAAGAGCAATCTCCATCACCTCTGGGTTGCCCGCGTCAAGGACGTTTCGCAGCTTTCTTGCGGGTGTTTCGGGCCGGTCCCTGAGCCGCGGGCGGCGCTGCCAACCTGGCGTCGTGGGCCTCCGCGGGGGTCAGAGCTGTAGATGTTGCGGGGCGCCCTCGGCGACGGGCAGGCGGAGGCTGAGCCACCGGCGGCGGGATGGTTGCTTCACAGCGGGGCAGTATATGTTTGATCGCCTCCGTCTGCTTCTGCGCGGGCGAGATGAAAAAGGTGCCCGCCACATTTTAACCAGCTCCTCGTGCACCTCCAGGAAGAATGGCACCGGGGGAGAGCTTGGCGGTGCCGCCGGTGCCCTCCCCGGGAACCAGTCGTCCAGCCTGGAGGGATCGGCCGGAGGTACATTAGGGACCTCAAGGCCGATCCCCCTGGTGGCTCGGAGAAGTATAGCCAAGAGTTTGGAGTCAACCTCCAATGGAGCAGCGACCACGGAGGGGCGCTGCGCAGCCGGGATGCCATCCTCACTCTCAGACTCTCCCTCTGATGCTGCAACAGGCATCTCCTCCTCCTGTGGAGCGCCAAAGGATACGCTCAGCCCGGCGTGCGGGGAAGCGTACTGCTCTGGCATCTCGAGGGACCACGCTGAGGTGCGGAAGTCCGCAGGGCTTTTGGAGCCGGCGGAACGTTCGGCACAGTGATTTGCAAGTCCCCCTCGTGTCTCGCCACGGCGGCTGAAAAACATTGACCGTTTAACCGCCTACCACGGGACGTCGAGGGGAGCCATCTCGCGAACGAGCGGCGAGTCTTCAGCGTGGCCATGGTCATGCGTTCACAATGAACGCACGTACCATCTGTGAACGCCGCCTCAGTATGTTCACGGCCCAGACATGTGAGGCAGCGTTCATGTCCGTCCAGAGAGGTGAGGAAACTGCCGCACCCAGAAACGCACGGCTGGAAAGCCAGTCTTAAAAGAACGACTTAAACAGCCGTGAGAAATTGCTCTTTTAGTCCCGGTCTGCCCAGGGAAGAAACCGTGGCACCTCTGTGCACTCAATGGGGCTTGCTCGCTGGAGAGCAGGAGGCTTTGTTGAGGCCGTGAAAACGGCCGCCCGCAGGATCCCGCTGGCAGCTGCCGAGAAATCACTCTTTTAGATGTTGCTCTTTTCAATCGGCAGCACACCAGCGGGGAAGAGCAGCAGGAACGTCGTCGTTCTTTGAAGAAAGTCAGGCTTGAGCATGGAGAAGCTCTGAAAGCGAAAAACCTGAATGAGTGGTGCGCGCCGCCATCTTATATATCCGTATGTATGGGGGAGTGGCTTGGCACGCAAATACCACTCGCCAATGTTCATTGGCCTTTTGAATAAGGCTCAGAGATGATTGGTCTCTCAAGCGATTCCCATTGTAACGTCGAAGTGATTCGACTGAAGGGGAACTGAATTCTGAGTTTATGTTTCGTAATTCTGATTTTATCTCACAATACTGAGGAAATAAAGTCAGAATTGTGAGATGTAACTTAAGTTTGCAAGAAAAAAAGTCAGAATTTTGAGTTTATATTTTGTAATTCTGATTTTATATCTTACAATTCTGAGAATAAAGCTGAATTCTGTAATGTAACTAGAATTTGCAAGAAAAAGTCAGAATTCTGAGTTTAAATTTGAATAATTATTATTTTATACCTCACACTTCTGAGAAAAAAAATCGAAATTGTGAGATGTAACTTGAATTTGCGAGAAAAAAGTCAGAATTCTGAGTTTATATTTTATAATTCTGATTTTATATCTCACAATACTGAGAAAAAAGTGAATTGTGAGATACAACTTGAACTTGCAAGGAAAAAGTCAGAATTATGAGTTTAAATTTTAATAATTCTGATTTTATATCTCACAATTCTAAAAAAAAATCTAAATTGTGAGATGTAACTTGAATTGGCAAGAAAAAAAGTCATAATTCTGAGTTTATATTTTGTAATTCTGATTTTATATCTTACAATTCTGAGAATAAAGCTGAATTTTGAGATATAACTAGAATGTGGAATAAAAAAGTCAGAATTCTGAGTTTAAATTTGAATAATTATTATTTTATACCTCATAATTCTAAGAAAAAAAGTCAGAATTGTGAGATGCAACTTGAATTTGCAAGAAAAAAAGTTAGAATTCTTAGTTTATATTTTGTAATTCTGATTTTATAACTCACAGTTCTGCAAAACAAAAGTCTGAATTGTGAGATGCAACTTGAATTTGCAAGAAAAAAAGTCAGAATTCTGAGTTTATATTTTGTAATTCTGATTTTATATATCACAGTTCTGCAAAAAAGTCTCAATTACTTTTTTTATTTTTTATTTTTTGGCATAAACAGGCTTCTATTGTAAATTATTCATTGTTAATGCGTGTGAGCTGTTGTTTTAATTAATTATTGTTGCCATACACAACTTTGTAAAGTAATACTATTTAGTTTAGTTTGAGTTCTTCAGTCACAAGTAGCGCATTGTCATAAAACTGTCTCCTGCTCATTTAATTGTGAACCGCTTTCTACCCTGCAGCACTTTTAGCACTCATAGTACTACAATGACTGATTAAGATGACATGTGGGACACACCTCTACCACAGGGGCGTTTGAGTGCATTGGCTGTCGGTGTGCTGTGCGAACATGTTGCAGTTTTATTGTAAGTGTAAGAGAATCGACTAGAATATTTGATTCACAGACAGAGCTTTAGTCAATAAAAAAACTAGGAATGATGTTGTTGATGTAGCTAATGCTTCAAAAGACCATCTTGTGGATCTTGTCACGTCTCGACAGATCATTTTTCGGTCTGTTGTGTCTACGATATCATATACTCTTAAAAATAAAGGTACTCTATTGGCATCCTAAGTATGCATTGCAAAAAAGATTCTTTATTGTGGAAAGAGACTGAACTGCTCTTTGGGAATCCCCAAAATATTTTATCTATCACTGCAAAACCACTTTTTGCAAGACTTTTTAAGTTGTTCACCGGAACTAGTTTCTGTATGTATTGTGGAATACATACAACACAAATAAAATGGCTCACTTACATTGAAACAAAAGCAGAGAAAGTGTGAAACAATGTAGAAATTTGCATAAATTGAAGTGGATGGGCTTGAAACTTGTTCTGAACTGGCATTGCTTCTCAATAGGTGTGGTCGGGATCATCTGTGACATTGTTCTAATTCTTCATTATTATTATTTCCTTTGGGTTAGACTGAGAATGGACATCTGAGACTCTGGAAACCCTTGGGTCGCATTGACCCTAAGGTGTGGTGGCCCATATCTGGTTCTGTGCTGGTTTCAGGATTCAGGAATCACTCAAACCTGTAACTCTTGATGGTCTTGACAAGCACGGAGAGACAAGAGTGACAGGCCGATGTCCAAAAGGCATGTGCGAACTCATCTAAGTACCACATACGCTGCATACAACCACAGAGATGAAGCTAACATCTTGTATATTTGTCTTTTTATGCGTCTTACATGAATCATATCCATTTTTTCAAAAGCCTCTGTGCTCGATCCAAAAAAATAGGGAGTGAAATATTTTTCGAGTTTCATCTTCTGGTTATGAGCTTGGTGTGCATGACTGAACCTGTGCAACAGCTGGATTGTTATATAAACGCTGTACTTTTCCCACAGGCTTCTTGTGGTGCAGTGACATGAGCGCTGACGCCGACCTAGCAACAGTGGGACAGCTTGACTTTTCACTATATGCACTATATTGGTAGGTTTGCATGCACATTTTCATGCATTTGCGTAGACACTTATATGTACGTTAGTATTGACAGCATCTAAGACACCAGCATTTGACATATGAACAACTTAAGACGTACAAATGATTACAGATCCATTTTTGGTTGATATATAAGTTTTTTCGAACTGGTTCTTATGAGAGCAACTGAAGATTTGGTTTGGTGCTCAAACTGCACACAGTGTGACATATGGAAGGACGTTTATGCCACTGAATAAACAAATAAAAAACGTCATTGTGACTTTTTATCTCACAATTATGACTTTTTTTAGAATTGCGTGATATTAACTTGCAAATGCAAGTGATATAGAAATATAGCCAGAACTGCAAGATATAAACTCACAATTCTGACTTATTTTCTTTGAATTGTGAGTTTATGTTTCTATTCTGACTTTATACCAAGCAATTGTGAGTCATTAAGTCAGAATCGTGAGTTATAAACTCACAACTCTGAGAACATATCAGTCTTTTGCCCCCTAAAAAACTGGATTTTATAACTCGCAAATGTGAGTTTGTATCTCACAATTCTAAGAAAAAAAGTCTGAATTTTGAGAAAAAAGTCAGAATTGCGAGATACAAACTCGCTTTTGCAAGAAAAAAGTCAGAATTAAAATAAAGACTTGCAATTGTGACTTTATTTCTCACAATTGTGAGTTTATATCATGCAATTATGACTTCATTTCAACTGTGAGATATATTTGCAATTGTGAGAAAAAGTCATGTTATACAAACCTGCATTTGCAAGAGAAAGAAGTCAGAATTGTGAATTTTTATCATGCAATTCTGATGTTTTTTCTCTCAAAATTGTGAGATATAAACTTCTAATTCTGAGAAAAAAAGTCGGAATTGCAGACAAAAATCACAATTGAGAGAAAAAAAAGTCAGAATTATAATTAAGACTCGCAATTCTGACTATTTCTTGCGATTGTGAGTTAATATCACGCAATTCTGACTTCATTCCTCAGAATTGTGAGATATAAACTTGTAATTCTGAGAAATAAAGTCAAAATTGTGTCATATAAACTTGCAATTGTGAGTTTGTATCTCTCAGTTCTGAGAAAAAAGTCAGAATTGCGAGATAAACTCGCATTTGCGAGAAAAAATTAAAATAAAGACTCACAATTGTGAGTTTCTATCATGCAATTATGACTTCATTTCAATTGTGAGATATACTTGCAATTGTGAGAAAAAAAGTCATATGTGATACAAACTCGAATTTGCGAGAGAAAAAAAGTCAGAATTGCGAGTTTTTATATCACAATTCTGACTTTATTTCTGGCAACTGTGAGTTTGTATCATGCAATTCTAACTTAATTTCTCAAAATTGTAAGATAAAAACGTGTAATTCTAAGAAGAAAGTCAGAATTGCGAGACAAAAATCACAATTGTGAGAAAAAAAGGCAGAATTAAAATAAAGACTCGCAATTCTGACTATTTCTTGCGATTGTGAGTTTATATATATATATATATATATATATATATATATATATATATATGACTTAATTTCTCAGAATTGTGAGATATAAACTTGTAATTCTGAGAAATAAAGTCAGAATCGTGTCATATAAACTTGCAATTGTAAGTTTATATCTCTCGGTACTGAGAAAAAAGTCAGAATTGCAACTTTGTTTCACACAAGTCTATGAAAAAAGTCATATTTGTGAGATAAAAACCGCAATTTCTACCATTTTTATTCAGTGGCAGAAATGGGCTTCCATAATGACTCATTAAATATAAATAATAAAAAAAGAAAAGAATTAATAATAGCAGTAATAGTATATTGTACTTTATTTAGTGTGATAATACTATTATATAAAAAATTAAATAAAAATACAGTTATGTTATAATACACTTAAAAAACACAATGCTAATATTACATTTTTTAATATAAATTTTGAAAATTTTTAATCCTAAAATCAGCATGCTTTTATTTTGTATTGCGTTTTTTATATATTGTATTTCAAATGTTAAAAATAAATACAAATTCTGTCATCATTTGATCATTGCTTAACCATATAATTCACGTTTTGTTTGCTATAAGACATCAACAGAAAAAAAAACAAAAAAAAACAAATGCACTATAAATTGTAACTGTGCAAAATGTAACTGTATCAATATTATCTAAAATTTTTCAAAATAGTTTTTACATCTTTAAACTACGCATATGGAAATACTTCCACGTTTTAGATGCTGTTTATGTGTTTATACTGTTTCAGCGTGTATGCAAATATATCAGAAAAAAGTCTAAGCTTGAAAAATTGATTCCCTGGAATGATTGTGAAATAATGTCAATATCACTATATAATGAAAAGCCTGTGGCACCGAAACTCGAATGAAAGTTACTTTAGGCTACTACATTCCTATTTTCAAAGCATTGTAAGGCATACAGGTTTGCATACAAGCTGACACAAACTACTGCATATACTTTGCCATATCAAACTAGCTCAGGTTATTGTGAAATAATCTAAAAATAGTCTATAATGCATCTGGTTAATATTCTAATAAGTAGTAACTGCCACAGTGGTTATGCAAAAGCATTTTTTAAACTTTCTGTTGAATCTTTCTGGATGTTTAAAGCATGAAGACATCACTTAGGAAGATAAATGAATTTTGCTAAAGCAAATAGACCATTTGTGGCTCCTGTTTGTTCTCAAACCTATCTGTGAAATGTGTAGACAGTGTGCAAAAAAAGCTTTATTTTCAGTGTTGGAGGAGGGGAAAATATCTCTCGATGTGTGATATTTAGCTTTGAGGCAAAGGCTTATTTGGAAATATAATTTTGCTGGATGCAGTATATAACGGTTCTAAAAATGATTTGCATTTGACAGGTGTCAAAGTAATTTATATGTAGGCCTTAACTTCAATAGTCAATAGTGAATAGATGTGGCTACATTCTGGTTTACTTGGAATTGAGTAAGGTGTGTCAGCATTTGTCCCACACCAAAAAGGATTTTAAAGGCACCAGTCTGATGTCTTTATGTAATAATAATGGTTTATCACCTTAGTCAAAGCTGTTTAAAACAGACGGTGTTAAAAGGTTAATGTTTAAGAATCTGGGTTGTAACTATAGGATAATTAATATATAAAGCCATTATAAAGAGAAAATTCTCGGCCAAATTACAAGCTGTGAACAAACGTTTAAATATGAGATGAACTAAGGTGTACCACTAGTGAATTTAGTGAATTTGAGCATTTCTGGAAGTTTGATAAAGGTAAATTTAAGACCTTTTTAAAGAAAGTACAGTTTACATACACCGGGGGGTGAAAACTTTTTGAATTTGAAAATCAGGGTGAATTTAACTTATTTTGTCCTCTGTGAAACATGTAGCTTCTGTAGCTTCTGCAGGGCAGCACTAAATGAAAAAGTAAATTATATTTAGGCTAAGTAAAATAAAAAAAGTACACATCTTCAATCTGTTCAAAAGTTTTCACCCCTGGTTCTTAATGCATCGTGTTTCTTTCTGGAGCATCAGTGAGTGTTTGAACCTTCTGTAATAGTAACACAAAAATGTTAAAAAACCAAAGAAACGTCTTTTATTTTAAATAAATAAATAAAAAATAACATGCATTTTGCTTGTGGTTCCCTCTTGTTTTGGTAAAATAATTAACATTTTGCAGATTCCGCAAGGTGTATGTAAACAATTGACTTCAGCTGCACAACTTCCAACCAGTCTTCATTATACTTTTAATCAATTTTGCAAAAAAGAAAATAGCTCTAGGCTTGAATAGCTCTGCTCCCAACCACTGGAATAGGAAAATGATTATTTCTTGTCAAACTACAAAAAACTTGACGATCCTCCTGAGTGTTTTTGACTTGCTTTCCAATGCAAATGTCTATAGAATCTTCAAACCAAGACACAAGTAAAACTGCATTAGATAAGAAGTCTTATTTTTGTGGAATTCAACAATTATCTGCCAAATGGCTCCGAAAAATCAACTAATTTCAGTATGAGAACAAGTTTATTCGTCACCGACAGATATTTGTTCTTGTTTTAAACATCAAGCATTTAATTTTTTAATAGCATTTATGAATTTAAGACTTTGCGCTCTGATTTAAGACTTTGCGAATACCTTTTTAAGACCAGCAGAAAACCTGCAATTAGTGTCCATATGCATCAGACTCAATCGCTACCCGTAAGTGCTTAAACCTAATTTTATAAATCTGAAATAAAGTACTTATTTATTTATAAAGTATTTATGTCATCAAAAGAAATGAAAAACTAGATTAAAGTCTGTCTTTGTAGTATATGAGCTGTTTTTACTCAATAGTGAAGTCATCTGGGTTGCGTGTGCTTATGGTGCAACATCAGAGCATATGAAGATGGTTTGAGAGGTGTGCACACATGACTCTTTATAGGTGGATGAAATATAGAAGCATCACACCCAATCTACACTATTAGTAAGCGTTATAAAACAACTAGACTAAATATTGCAGAGCAATGAAGCATCATACTAGCAATACCAAGGTCATAGGTTCAATTCCTGTTGAATGAATGAACAGGTGAAATGTATATGAATCATGAGCCACCTGTGTCACTGACACTATGAAACTGTGAGGCCCAGAGGACATATGCCTGTGTGACATAACCTGCCTGACAAGAAGCAGGTCCGCTGGTTCTCTCTCTCACACTTTTCTACAGCTTTGCATAATATCTGTCCTACTTTTGCATTGCTTTCAAATGTAAATGCCTTCAGTGCATTTGAATAAGGTGTTTCTATTTAGTATTCACTATATTAAAATAAATTGGGAATTTCACAGCTGAAATTAATTCATCTGTATATTTCAAGTGTTTAGGTTCAAACTTGGACGTAGTAGGTTATTTAAACAAAGAGTTAAAATCGACCCATTCATTCCTTTAATCCTTTAAAAGTGTATTCCTGTACTCATTGCGTTCCCCTCCCATCCTTTGCTCTCCTCCTTCTTTTCTCCACCTTATAATTCATGTCCTGCCACATCCCAACCCTCTGGCTTTCTGCTCCCGTGCCAGAGAGTCCTATTGCCCAAGATATGTTAGCGATGCATCTGGGGTAGACTTTTTTTCTGTTCATAGCAAATGCTCCAGTTGAATGAAACCCCCTGTGGAATATCACTAATAATAATTACATGAATGCATTCTGCAGATGCTATCAACCAAATACACATTCACATCAGTGTGTTTCCTAAACTATGTTGCTGAACGGTCAGTTTATCAGATTTTAAAGCGATAATTCACTCAAAAATGAAAATTACCCTATGATTTATTCAAGTCGTTCTAGATGTATATGATGAATAAGATCAGAGATATATTAAAAAAGTCCTGGCTTTTCCAACTTTTGTAATGGCAGTGAATGGCTGAGATTTTTAAGGCCTATAGTCAGTTAAGTGCGTTTATCTATCATGAAAAGTGCTCCACACGGTTCCTTGGGGTTAATAAAGGCCTTCTGAAATGAAATGATGCATTTGTATAAGACAAATATGCATATTTAAAACTCTATTAACCATAAACTTGCAGAGGACAGAGCAAAACAAAACACCGGTTACAAATTAGAAATACAAAATGAGGTTTTGTAAAAAAAAAAAATGTTGGCAGATTTTGATAGAAGCCAAAAGGAGACTCCTTCCTTTCATGTTTACAAGTTTAAATATGGATATTTTTCTTACACAAGCGCATTGATTCACTTCAGGAGGCCTTTGTTAGCCTACTTACCATGTGGAGTACTTTTTATGATGGATGGATGCACTTTATTGACCTTTTAAATTCCAGCGCCCATTCACTGCCATTATAAAGCTTGAAGGAGCCAGGACATTTTTTAATATTTTTTTAATTACCTCCAACTGTATTCATCTGAAAGATGAAAGTCTTTCACCTAGGATGACTTGAGGGTGAATAAAGCATGCGGTAATTTTCATTTTTGGGTGGACTATCCCTTTAAGGTTCTATAGCTATACCATGATCTTTTTGTTTTGTAGACAATCATTTCCTTTGTTTGTTCTGCTAGTTATAATGATTATTTGCTCAAATTAAATTCTGTTATGAGTGGTTCTTGCTATTAATAGTAAGACTATTACTGTTGCTCATAACATATTGGAAATTACTTCTATTAGTATTACATTACAAATTATTACAAATTACTATTACACTTCAGCATGTAACTCATCTTACAACACTTACAGATAATAAGACCTCAAATTATCCAGGAGACATGATATAATTGTAATTTTAAGTCATGTATATGTATTTTTGCTTGACAGATGATAAAACATTTGACACACGTCATCTAATGCATAACTCTGAACACCCTAGCATTGTAACATCTAATTTTGTACAGACAAGCATCACTTAAATTCTTGTTAGAATATGTTAATATCTAGTTGATATCCATGATATTTTTAATGTAAGAGTGTGCATGGCCATTTGTAACTTGAATGTGCAAAGCATTCCGGTGTCATTCGCTTCCAGTTATTTTAGCTCTAGAAAAACAGTCCATGATGATGGACTTTATATTGCTGGTAACAAAAACTGGTATTTTTTATTGTATTGTTAGAATTTATTATCATAATCATAAAAACACTTGTTTATAGTGCAAATAATTTTACTGATTTTTGCCTACCTGATCTCATGATAAAAACATAGCTACCTGTGGGAACTTTTTCGCAAGACGTGAAAAACGCACCAATAAGTACCTATCACTGCAGTTTCCAACAAAAATGAACACTAGAAGCGGTAAAACAGCAAGCACTTGTGATCATTTACGTACAGTTATGATTACAATTCCTTATGTTTTGGTTTCCAGATGTAACAAGCTTGCTTGGTAGCTCAGCTGGTATGAAAATGGACTGGGGATCACAGACACAACTTTAATGTATATTGCACAAGTAGGGTACAACGAGGCTAAAGAAACACCATAAGAACAAATTGTGCTTTTCACTGTGCCCAAAGTGTATGATTGCAGAAAAATTGTATTGAACATTTATGGAGCAACATATTTAGTGTGAAAATAAATCTTACAAGTCGTTTATTTTGTTTAAAAATTGTATAAATGTATAAGGTGGCCCCGTATGTGGGGTAAAATGCACACAGTATTGATACAAATTCTTAAGCTAGATGAAACAAGCTTGCTTGGTAGCTCAGCTGGTATGAAATTGGACTGAGGATGTGGAATACTTGGGTACAAATCCCATGAAAAACGACTCAAGATAAAAGAGCTGAAAGACAAGCATTTTTGTGTTTTTAAGTCACATTTGCCTTTGTTCATACTATTGGTTAGGTTTAGGTGTAGTGCAGATGGTATGTTATTTTAAAACGTCATGGAGCATTAGAATTATAGTGCTCCTCAACAAACATTTCAAGTCAGAACTGCGGTGACATACAAAACCTGGTCCTTAGTTGGTTAATGTTGGCCCTAAGATGGTTTATGCTGGTCCTTAGCTGGTCATGCACTGGTCCTAAACTGGTCTTGAGCAGGAGGGACCATCTTAGGACCAGCACATGAACAGCTAAGGACCATCTTAGGACCAGCATAAACCAGCATAAACCAACTAAGAACCAGCATAAACCATTTTAGGACCAGTATAAACCAGCTAAAGACCAGCATAAACCAGTTTAGGACCAGCATAAACCAGCTTAGGACCAGCATAACCAATTTAGGACCAGTATAAACCAGTTTAGGACCAGTATAAACCAGCTAAAGACCAGCATAACCAATTTAGGACCAGCATAAACCAGCTAAGGACCAGCATAACCAATTTAGGACCAGTATAAACTATTTTAGGACCAGCATAAACCATTTTAGGACCAGTATAAACCAGCTAAGGACCAGCATAACCAATTTAGGACCAGCATAAACTATTTTAGGACCAGCATAAACCAGCTAAGGACCAGCATAACCAATTTAGGACCAGCATAAACTATTTTAGGACCAGCATAAACCAGCTAAGGACCAGCATAACCAATTTAGGACCAGCATAAACCAGCTAAGGACCAGCATAACCAATTTAGGACCAGTATAAACTATTTTAGGACCAGCATAAACCATTTTAGGACCAGTATAAACCAGCTAAGGACCAGCATAACCAATTTAGGACCAGCATAAACCATTTTAGGACCAGTATAAACCAGCTAAGGACCAGCATAACCAATTTAGGACCAGCATAAACCATTTTAGGACCAGTATAAACCAGCTAAGGACCAGCATAACCAATTTAGGACCAGCATAAACTATTTTAGGACCAGCATAAACCATTTTAGGACCAGTATAAACCAGCTAAGGACCAGCATAACCAATTTAGGACCAGTATAAACTATTTTAGGACCAGCATAAACCAATTCAGGCCAGCATAAACCAGCTAAGGACCAGCATAACCAATTTAGGACCAGTATAAACTATTTTAGGACCAGCATAACCAATTTAGGACCAGCATAAACCATTTTAGGACCAGTATAAACCAGCTAAGGACCAGCATAACCAATTTAGGACCAGCATGATCAATTTAGGACCAGCATAACCATTTTAGGACCAGCATAAACCAGTTTAGGACCAGTATAAACTATTTTAGGACCAGCATAACCAATTTAGGACCAGTATAAACTATTTTAGGACCAGCATAAACCATTTTAGGACCAGTATAAACCAGCTAAGGACCAGCATAACCAATTTAGGACCAGCATGATCAATTTAGGACCAGCATAACCATTTTAGGACCAGCATAACCAATTTAGGACCAGTATAAACTATTTTAGGACCAGCATAACCAATTTAGGACCAGTATAAACTATTTTAGGACCAGCATAACCAATTTAGGACCAGTATAAACCAGCTAAGGACCAGCATAACCAATTTAGGACCAGCATAAACTATTTTAGGACCAGCATAAACCATTTTAGGACCAGTATAAACCAGCTAAGGACCAGCATAACCAATTTAGGAGCAGTATAAACTATTTTAGGACCAGCATAACCAATTTAGCACCAGCATAAACCATTTTAGGACCAGTATAAACCAGCTAAGGACCAGCATAACCAATTTAGGACCAGCATAAACTATTTTAGGACCAGCATAAACCATTTTAGGACCAGTATAAACCAGCTAAGGACCAGCATGACCAATTTAGGAGCAGTATAAACTATTTTAGGACCAGCATAACCAATTTAGGACCAGCATAAACCATTTTAGGACCAGTATAAACCAGCTAAGGACCAGCATAACCAATTTAGGACCAGCATAAACCATTTTAGGACCAGTATAAACCAGCTAAGGACCAGCATAACCAATTTAGGACCAGCATAAACTATTTTAGGACCAGCATAAACCAGCTAAGGACCAGCATAACCAATTTAGGACCAGCATAACCAATTTAGGACCAGCATAAACCATTTTAGGACCAGTATAAACCAGCTAAGGACCAGCATAACCAATTTAGGACCAGCATGATCAATTTAGGACCAGCATAACCATTTTAGGACCAGCATAAACCAGCTAAGGACCAGCATGACCAATTTAGGACCAGTATAAACTATTTTAGGACCAGCATAACCAATTTAGGACCAGCATAAACCATTTTAGGACCAGTATAAACCAGCTAAGGACCAGCATAACCAATTTAGGACCAGCATAAACCATTTTAGGACCAGTATAAACCAGCTAAGGACCAGCATAACCAATTTAGGACCAGCATAAACTATTTTAGGACCAGCATAAACCATTTTAGGACCAGTATAAACCAGCTAAGGACCAGCATAACCAATTTAGGACCAGTATAAACTATTTTAGGACCAGCATAAACCAATTCAGGCCAGCATAAACCAGCTAAGGACCAGCATAACCAATTTAGGACCAGTATAAACTATTTTAGGACCAGCATAACCAATTTAGGACCAGCATAAACCATTTTAGGACCAGTATAAACCAGCTAAGGACCAGCATAACCAATTTAGGACCAGCATGATCAATTTAGGACCAGCATAACCATTTTAGGACCAGCATAAACCAGTTTAGGACCAGTATAAACTATTTTAGGACCAGCATAACCAATTTAGGACCAGTATAAACTATTTTAGGACCAGCATAAACCATTTTAGGACCAGTATAAACCAGCTAAGGACCAGCATAACCAATTTAGGACCAGCATGATCAATTTAGGACCAGCATAACCATTTTAGGACCAGCATAACCAATTTAGAACCAGTATAAACTATTTTAGGACCAGCATAACCAATTTAGGACCAGTATAAACTATTTTAGGACCAGCATAACCAATTTAGGACCAGTATAAACTATTTTAGGACCAGCATAACCAATTTAGGACCAGCATAAACCATTTTAGGACCAGTATAAACCAGCTAAGGACCAACATAACCAATTTAGGACCAGCATGATCAATTTAGGACCAGCATAAACTATTTTAGGACCAGCATAAACCAGCTAAGGACCAGCATAACCAATTTAGGACCAGCATAAACTATTTTAGGACCAGCATAAACCAGCTAAGGACCAGCATAACCAATTTAGGACCAGCATAAACCATTTTAGGACCAGTATAAACCAGCTAAGGACCAGCATAACCAATTTAGGACCAGCATAAACTATTTTAGGACCAGCATAAACCATTTTAGGACCAGTATAAACCAGCTAAGGACCAGCATAACCAATTTAGGACCAGTATAAACTATTTTAGGACCAGCATAAACCAATTCAGGCCAGCATAAACCAGCTAAGGACCAGCATAACCAATTTAGGACCAGTATAAACTATTTTAGGACCAGCATAACCAATTTAGGACCAGCATAAACCATTTTAGGACCAGTATAAACCAGCTAAGGACCAGCATAACCAATTTAGGACCAGCATGATCAATTTAGGACCAGCATAACCATTTTAGGACCAGCATAAACCAGTTTAGGACCAGTATAAACTATTTTAGGACCAGCATAACCAATTTAGGATCAGTATAAACTATTTTAGGACCAGCATAAACCATTTTAGGACCAGTATAAACCAGCTAAGGACCAGCATAACCAATTTAGGACCAGCATGATCAATTTAGGACCAGCATAACCATTTTAGGACCAGCATAACCAATTTAGGACCAGTATAAACTATTTTAGGACCAGCATAACCAATTTAGGACCAGTATAAACTATTTTAGGACCAGCATAACCAATTTAGGACCAGTATAAACTATTTTAGGACCAGCATAACCAATTTAGGACCAGCATAAACCATTTTAGGACCAGTATAAACCAGCTAAGGACCAACATAACCAATTTAGGACCAGCATGATCAATTTAGGACCAGCATAAACTATTTTAGGACCAGCATAAACCAGCTAAGGACCAGCATAACCAATTTAGGACCAGCATAAACTATTTTAGGACCAGCATAAACCAGCTAAGGACCAGCATAACCAATTTAGGACCAGCATAAACCAGCTAAGGACCAGCATAACCAATTTAGGACCAGTATAAACTATTTTAGGACCAGCATAAACCATTTTAGGACCAGTATAAACCAGCTAAGGACCAGCATAACCAATTTAGGACCAGCATAAACTATTTTAGGACCAGCATAAACCAGCTAAGGACCAGCATAACCAATTTAGGACCAGTATAAACTATTTTAGGACCAGCATAAACCATTTTAGGACCAGTATAAACCAGCTAAGGACCAGCATAACCAATTTAGGACCAGCATAAACTATTTTAGGACCAGCATAAACCATTTTAGGACCAGTATAAACCAGCTAAGGACCAGCATGACCAATTTAGGAGCAGTATAAACTATTTTAGGACCAGCATAACCAATTTAGGACCAGCATAAACCATTTTAGGACCAGTATAAACCAGCTAAGGACCAGCATAACCAATTTAGGACCAGCATAAACCATTTTAGGACCAGTATAAACCAGCTAAGGACCAGCATAACCAATTTAGGACCAGCATAAACCATTTTAGGACCAGTATAAACCAGCTAAGGACCAACATAACCAATTTAGGACCAGCATGATCAATTTAGGACCAGCATAAACTATTTTAGGACCAGCATAAACCAGCTAAGGACCAGCATAACCAATTTAGGACCAGCATAAACTATTTTAGGACCAGCATAAACCAGCTAAGGACCAGCATAACCAATTTAGGACCAGCATAAACCAGCTAAGGACCAGCATAACCAATTTAGGACCAGTATAAACTATTTTAGGACCAGCATAAACCATTTTAGGACCAGTATAAACCAGCTAAGGACCAGCATAACCAATTTAGGACCAGCATAAACTATTTTAGGACCAGCATAAACCAGCTAAGGACCAGCATAACCAATTTAGGACCAGTATAAACTATTTTAGGACCAGCAAAAACCATTTTAGGACCAGTATAAACCAGCTAAGGACCAGCATAACCAATTTAGGACCAGTATAAACTATTTTAGGACCAGCATAACCAATTTAGGACCAGCATAAACCATTTTAGGACCAGTATAAACCAGCTAAGGACCAGCATAACCAATTTAGGACCAGCATGATCAATTTAGGACCAGCATAACCATTTTAGGACCAGCATAAACCAGCTAAGGACCAGCATGACCAATTTAGGAGCAGTATAAACTATTTTAGGACCAGCATAACCAATTTAGGACCAGCATAAACTATTTTAGGACCAGCATAAACCATTTTAGGACCAGTATAAACCAGCTAAGGACCAACATGACCAATTTAGGAGCAGTATAAACTATTTTAGGACCAGCATAACCAATTTAGGACCAGCATAAACCATTTTAGGACCAGTATAAACCAGCTAAGGACCAGCATAACCAATTTAGGACCAGCATAAACCATTTTAGGACCAGTATAAACCAGCTAAGGACCAGCATAACCAATTTAGGACCAGCATAAACTATTTTAGGACCAGCATAAACCAGCTAAGGACCAGCATAACCAATTTAGGACCAGTATAAACTATTTTAGGACCAGCATAAACCATTTTAGGACCAGTATAAACCAGCTAAGGACCAGCATAACCAATTTAGGACCAGTATAAACTATTTTAGGACCAGCATAACCAATTTAGGACCAGCATAAACCATTTTAGGACCAGTATAAACCAGCTAAGGACCAGCATAACCAATTTAGGACCAGCATGATCAATTTAGGACCAGCATAACCATTTTAGGACCAGCATAAACCAGCTAAGGACCAGCATGACCAATTTAGGAGCAGTATAAACTATTTTAGGACCAGCATAACCAATTTAGGACCAGCATAAACCATTTTAGGACCAGTATAAACCAGCTAAGGACCAGCATAACCAATTTAGGACCAGTATAAACTATTTTAGGACCAGCATAACCAATTTAGGACCAGCATAAACCATTTTAGGACCAGTATAAACCAGCTAAGGACCAGCATAACCAATTTAGGACCAGCATGATCAATTTAGGACCAGCATAACCATTTTAGGACCAGCATAAACCAGCTAAGGACCAGCATGACCAATTTAGGAGCAGTATAAACTATTTTAGGACCAGCATAACCAATTTAGGACCAGCATAAACCATTTTAGGACCAGTATAAACCAGCTAAGGACCAGCATAACCAATTTAGGACCAGCATAAACCATTTTAGGACCAGTATAAACCAGCTAAGGACCAGCATAACCAATTTAGGACCAGCATAAACTATTTTAGGACCAGCATAAACCAGCTAAGGACCAGCATAACCAATTTAGGACCAGTATAAACTATTTTAGGACCAGCATAAACCATTTTAGGACCAGTATAAACCAGCTAAGGACCAGCATAACCAATTTAGGACCAGTATAAACTATTTTAGGACCAGCATAAACCAATTTAGGGCCAGCATAAACCAGCTAAGGACCAGCATAACCAATTTAGGACCAGTATAAACTATTTTAGGACCAGCATAACCAATTTAGGACCAGCATAAACCATTTTAGGACCAGTATAAACCAGCTAAGGACCAGCATAACCAATTTAGGACCAGCATGATCAATTTAGGACCAGCATAACCATTTTAGGACCAGCATAAACCAGTTTAGGACCAGTATAAAATATTTTAGGACCAGCATAACCAATTTAGGACCAGTATAAACTATTTTAGGACCAGCATAACCATTTTAGGACCAGAATAACCAATTTAGGACCAGTATAAACTATTTTAGGACCAGCATAAACCATTTTAGGACCAGCATAACCAATTTAGGACCAGCATGATCAATTTAGGACCAGCATAACCATTTTAGGACCAGCATAACCAATTTAGGACCAGTATAAACTATTTTAGGACCAGCATAAACCATTTTAGGACCAGTATAAACCAGCTAAGGACCAGCATAACCAATTTAGGACCAGCATGATCAATTTAGGACCAGCATAACCATTTTAGGACCAGCATAACCAATTTAGGACCAGTATAAACTATTTTAGGACCAGCATAACCAATTTAGGACCAGTATAAACTATTTTAGGACCAGCATAACCAATTTAGGACCAGTATAAACTATTTTAGGACCAGCATAACCAATTTAGGACCAGCATAAACCATTTTAGGACCAGTATAAACCAGCTAAGGACCAGCATAACCAATTTAGGACCAGCATAACCATTTTAGGACCAGCATAAACCAGTTTAGGACCAGCATAAAGCAGCAAAAAACCAGCATCCCAGCATCGAAATCTACCTAACCAGCATATGCTGGTTTTTTCAACAGGGACCATATGTACGTTCATCAGTTCAGGGAAAAAAAAAATAACACTTTTTTAGTGCCACTCAGTGGACATTTCACATTGAATATGTCATAAAATGTACATGGTGGTACATTTTCTTCATGAGATCAGGTTGTTTATAGCACTTGTTGTTCTTCTAGTTATTTACCTATAGTGGCGAATAAATTGGAAGTCTTGCACATTTAAAAAAATTGCTTAATTTCGTGTTGCAAAATAAAGTGGAACATATAATGCAGCAATACATATCACATAGCATACGGTAAATTCACAGAGAATTTCATAGAGCTGAACATGCATGAATACTTTAGGAAAATGCAAACTTAAATGTATATTGCACAAGTTGGGTACAACAGGGCATCTTAAAGGAACATCTTAAGAAAAAATATGCTTTTTACTGTGCCCAAAGTGTATGATTGCAGAAAAATATGTATGTTTGTATTGAACATTTATGGAGAAACAGATTTTGTGTTTAAGATGGACACCCAACATAATGTATGATGTTTATTTATCATCTGAATCTAACAATGTCATGTCAACAAATGGAAAAGCCAGCCTTCCATTAATTATCATGTTAATATTGTGCCTTTTAGCCCCAACAGCAGGGGTGCTTTTTACATATTACAAAATCAAATATTAGATCAAGTAAGCACAGAATCGACTTTGCCTGCGATTGCGTCAAGGATCAGACCAAATTGCACGTTTATCATTAAAAATTATTATTAATGTTTTGGAAAGTGCTACGGCACATTTTTCTGCCTTCTAGTGGTTTAAAGGAAATAATATTAAAGGCACCTTTAGCCCCGTTGTACCCTACTAAAACAACCTAATATCATATCGAAAACATACCTGTAGGAACTTTTTCGCAAGACGCGAAATACACACCGCCATGTATGTTTTGTTACATATTCAATGTGTATATTTTTTTCTCTGGAACAGATATGTTTTATGTGACGTTGGTTTTGTACGTTGAGTGGCGCTATAACTCTAATGCTATGTGACTATTTACAATAACGTACCATCTGCACTACATCTAAACCTACCTGACAGTATGAACAAAAGCGAATGTGATGTAGAAACGCAATCACAAGCATGCCGCTTTAGCTTGTTTTTCGATCTCTCATCTTTCAGATTTTTCATCGCGAGTCATGTTTTTCATGGGATTTGTACCCAAGGATTCCGCATCCTAAGTCTAAGCTACTGAGCAAGCTTGTTAGGTCCGGAAAGCAACACATATGTAGGTGTAATCATAACTGTGTACAAAAATGATTACAAGTGCAAGCTCTTTTACCACCTCTAGTGTTCATTTCTTTCGGAATCTGCAGTGAAATGTATTTATTTGTATGTATTTTGCATATTGAAAGTTCCACAGGTATGAAAACAACCATAATATATAACTTTACTGTGGCAAATACATAATGTGCAAACAATCTAAACATAATCTATGCAAACACAGCAGCCTTAGATTTTGATTTAACACCTTTGCCAATAACCTTTGTTATTCTGATGCCGGTGTCAGCAATGCGGTGACAACAGAGCTGTCAAAGTTTTGGCAGTGCAGAAAATATTTTGAAAAAAGGTGTGTAGTTTCAAAAGCTTGAAACCCTGAGGATTTATGGCAGAGACTCAAAAGTGTCTTAATTTCCCACTGCCTGCTTTGTGTGTTTGTCCCCCTGCAGCTAGACAGGCACAGGCACATGTTCATGATGGAATTTTCTCATCCTCTAATAAAAGACCCCCAAGTAATGTATGGTCGGGGGTCTGTCACGTAAGAAGTGTAGGCCTATGTGTAATATATATATGTGTGTGTGTGTGTGTGTGTAGGTGTAGGGTTTTGCCTAAACCTGTCTTGCACTGCAGGGTATATACTCCTTCCTTTGCTTAATAAAAAATATTTTTAATATTTTCTTCTTTTTTTTTCACTGACAGACTGGGCTGTGCTTCATCAAAGCTGTCATCCTGCAAATCTGACCCAGAGCCATTTGCACTTACATAACGTGAATAGTATGTTATTAACATGTCCTAAATTAATGCAAGTATTCGGCGTGCCCACAATCAAATATGATTCATGAAAATTCAAGGTCAGTAATGTACATTGGCTCCATTGTCAGAGGTCCATGTACATTATGATTTTACTTTAATATTTTTAATTAAATTTTTTTTTAGAATAAACAATTTTTTTTGCATTAGTTAAAATTTGTATATATATATTTTTTATATTTTAAATCTATGTAAATATTTCTACAATAATAAATTAAGTCTTTTTTTAAGTGCACTGAATTAAAGGAGTAGTTCACTTTCAGAAATTTACAGATAATGTACTCACCCTCTTGTCATCCAAGATGTTCACGTCTTTCTTCCTTCAGTTGTAGGAAATTATGTTTTTTGAGGAAAACATTTTAGGATTTCTCTCCATATAATGGACTTCTATGATGCCCCCGAGTTTGGACTTCCTAAATGCAGCTTCAAAGGGCTCTAAACGTTCACAGCCGACGAAAGAAGGGTCTAGCAAAATGATTAAAAAATTAAATGTTTATACTTTTTATCCTCAAAAAGTAAGCCCATCTTGTCTAGCTCTGTGTGTACTCTGTAAAGAGTTTAAAAGGTATATAAATTCTAAATGTTTTTAGAAAATAACTGACCGATAATTAATAAATCACTAGATAAGGCCATTCTTCCCCGGCTGGGATTGTTTAGAGCCCTTTGAAGCTGCATTTTGGAAGTTCAAACTCTGGGGCACCATAGAAGTCCATTATATGGAGAGAAATCCTGAAATGTTTTCCTCAAAAAACATCTTTATGACTGAAGAAAGAAAGACATGAACATCTTGGATGACAAGGGGGTGAGTACATTATCTGTAAATTTTTGTTCTGAAAGTGGACTACTCCTTTAAAAGGACCTGCTCAAATCACTAATACAGACTCCTGATAACCTCTGTACAAAGAGGTCAAGTTAGGGGTGACCTTTGAGTGATACTCAGTCAGCAGAACTCACTAAAGTTCACTAGAGGCGACTGCAGCTCATACAAGCAGTGCCGCAGGCCAAACGTCGTTCATGGGTAACCAGCAGTTTCATTCCTAGCGTGACGCCAGCAGCGTTTTGATCAAATATGCCAGCTCAAATTCACTAGCAGTTATGGGAACCTAATAGCTTAAAGTTAGCATTTGATCTAAGAGAGACTTAATACATTGAGTGTTAACAATTATTTAAAAACATGGATTCATGAAATTATAAACACGAAGAGTAATAGACAATTTTAAACTGTTCTGCTCTCATGCATTTTGCAATTTACTCAGTATGCTACTCTATGTAAATTAACCACCAGATCCCACCAATTATGAAAATAGACGTAACTCTTTGATGACAGATAGTGGTTCAGATCATGAGATGAGTGGAAAAGTAAATGTGACGTTGAACTGCTGATAGTGGAAAAAAATGGCAATAAAACACTGACATGTATGGCATTGTTCTGAGATATTCTGGCATTCTGCCATTGGAAATATTGCTTTGCCATCCCCCAGAGCACACGCAACTCCCCCGGGCTTGCACACACCCCATTTGGGAACCACTGCAATGGAGTCTTTTTAAAAGCAGTTAAAATTAATAGTAAAATTAGTTTTTTTTTCTCAGCATAGTAACTGTGCTAGTGTAGACTTCTATTGTTGCTACAACAATGACTAAATCAATACATAACATTAAAGGGATAGTTCACCCAAAAATGAATGCATCCAAGATATAGGTGACTTTGTTTCCTCAGAAGAACACAAACAAAGATTTTTAACAAAAACCGGTGCAGTCTGTCAGCCAAATAATGTGACTGGATGGGCACCAGACCTTTAAAAGTAAACAAAAACATGCACAGACAAATCCAAATTACACCCTGCGGCTCCTGACGATACATTGATGTCCTAAGACACGAAACGATCTTTTTTTGCAAGAAACTGAACAGTATTTATATAATTTTTTACCTTTGATACACAGCCACGTCCATCTGTCCTGAGCACGAGCTTTTCATCCGGTTTGTTACATGTGTGCGCGCTCTGGCGTAGTATACGCAAACGCCGGAAGCGGAAACCGTTGAAAAGTCCCGGAAGCTTTAAATCGGTTTGAACAATCAGGATGAGCGCAAGTAATTACCATTTTGAATAGCCGCTATACCCACAATCTCTGTGCTCTCTGTAAACAATGAGTGTCATATACACGCGACAGATCGCTTCCGGCATTTGCGTATACTACGCCAGAGTGCGTTCACATGTAACGTGCCTGATGCTGAACTCGTGCTCATGACAGATGGACATTGCTGTGTATCAAAGGTAAAAAATTATATAAATACGGTTCAGTTTTTCGCAAAAAACGATCGTTTCGTGTCTTAGGACATCAATGTATCATCACGAGTTGCAGGGTGTAATTTGGATTTGTCTGTGCATGGTTTTTTTTTACTTTTAAAGGTCTGGTGCCCATCCACTGCCATTATATGGCTGACAGACTGCACCGGTTTTTGTTAAAAATCTTTGCGTTTGCGTTCTGCTGAGGAAACAAAGTCACCTACATCTTGAATGCCCTGGGGGTAAGCAAATAAACATAAAATTTTCATTTTTGGGTGAACAATCCCTTTAAGTTAACAACATTTATTTATCTTGGAGCAAAAGTATTCAACCACACAGAATTTTGGACATGAGTAAAAGCTTGACAGACAAGGATGGGGTTGGTGAAGTATCAAATGTGACCCTGGACCACAAAACCAGTCTTAAGTCGCTGGGGTATATTTGTAGCAATAGCCAAAAATACATTGTATGGGTCAAAATTATTGATTTTTCTTTTATGCCAAAAATCATTAGGAAATTGAGTAAAGATCATGTTCCATGAAGATTTTTTGCAAAATTCCTACTATAAATATATCAAAATGTAATTTTTGATTAGTAATATGCATTGTTAAGAACTTAATTTGGAGAACTTTAAAGGTGATTTTCTCAGTATTTTGATTTTTTTGCACCCTCAGATTCCAGATTTTCAAATAGATGTATCTCGGTCAAATTTCGAACTTTCATATGATGCATACATCTCAGTTTTGTAAAATTTAACCTTATGACTGGTTTTGTGGTCCAGGGTCACAAATTTAATAGAATATCAGGTTGAATGTCATGATCATATTGATTTATGTTTTTTAATTGATTTGAATTCATTTTGGTTATAGCTCCCCTAGAGCCAAAATGTAGCACAGTTCTAACATCTGTCCTCAAAAATGTCCTATTTGAAAATGTAAGAATTATAATCAAGGTTGGACTTAGTGTTCACAATTAGTCACATGTTCTTAAGTATCTTTACTAAATGATATGAGATTATGTGTTTTAATTATTCATGTAAAAAGACGTTAAAAAGAGACTTACTCAGAAAACTTGCAATATCAGATTTTCTTGACGAATAGAAAGTGTGTAATCCGTAGAATTGATTTTTGAATTTTGATTTTAACATCACCCGTCCCAAAAAATAAAAAAAAGTACTGTATGTGACCCTGGACCACAAAGCCAGTCTTAAGTAGCACTGGTATAGTTGTAGCAATAGACAAAAATACATTGTATGGGTTAATTTTTTTTTTTTTATGCCAAAAATCATTAGGATGTTAAGTAAAGATCATGTTCCATGAATAAATTTTGTAAATTTCCAACCATAAATATATCAAAACGTAATTTTTGATTAGTAATGTGCATTGCTAAGAACTTCATGTAGATAACTTTAAAGACGATTTTCTCAGTATTTTTTTTTTTTTTTTTTTTTGCACCCTCGGATTCCAAATTTTTAAATACTTGTATCTTGGCCAAATATTGTCCTATCCTAACAAACCATGCATTAATGGAAAGCTTATTTATTCATATATGATATGATTTGAAAATTGCTCCACATGACTGGTTTTGTGGTCCAGGGTCACATATTGGTATTTAAAGTGCACATATGTGTACCTTTTGAAAGGGAACCGCCCCAGTGACAGTTTTGTACCATTCTTTCTATCTTTTTTTCTCCGAGTGTATCTTTCTTGAATCATAAGCGGAACAGAAATATAAAATCTTTTATTATTGCGCCACCTATTGTCAGGTGGATGTCTGTTCACATAGCCTATATACGATTTATGTTAACTTTTAAAAATACTGTAAAGGTTCTATATTGGCATCTGTGGTTCCTTGAAGAACCTTTAACCTTTATGGAATCTTTCTGCTGCAGAAAAGGTTCTTTACAATGGAGAAAATAATTAAATTATTAAATTGGCTTAGCCAGTAAAACATTTCATAATTAAACTGTTAAAATGTTCTTTGAACTAAGAAAATAATGGCTCTTTTGAGAACTGATGACTGAAAAGTTCTTAAAAATCTAAAATGGTTCTTCTATGGCATCACTGCGAAAACCCATTTTTGAATCTTTTTTTTAAGTGTATATTGTTCATCCATCTATTCTCCAAAATGATTATCCTCTGTAGGTTTGAGGGTGCAATATATTGTAATTCTACTAAAGCCATAGTTTACGTTAAGGAACAGACCGACATTAAGTCGTTAAATTCTTCTTAATGTTCTGCATAAATATGACCGACAACATCATCAGATTTTCATATAAGTCCTGAAAGTAGACAAAGAGAACCCAATCAAACAAGTGAGAGAAAAGTATTGTCTTTGTCATTTATTTATCTGTGCATTGCAAAAGTATGTGAATCTTTGCTTTCAGTATCTGGTGTGACCCCTTTTTGCTGCAGTAACTGAAGGTAAAGTTTCTTGTAATGCTGATGAGTCCTGCACAATAACATGTGGGACTTTTAGCCCATTCCTTAGTGCCGAACCACTTAAACTCTGATGTTGGTGGGTTTCCTCCAATGAACTGCTTGCTTAGGTCCTTCCACAACATTTTAATTGGATTAAGGTCTGGACTTTGACTCAGCCATTCCAAAACATTAACTTGTTCTTCTTTAAACATTCTTTGGTAGAATGACTTTTGTGCTTGGGGACATTGTCTTGCTGCATGACCCACGTTCTCTTGAGACTCTGTTCTTCAATAGATGTCCTGATGTTTTCATTTAGAATTTGCTGGTATAATTCAGAATTCATTGTTCCATCAATGATGGGAGCCTGTCCTGGCCAAGATGCAGGAAAACAGGCCCAAGCCATGATATTACCACCACCATGTTTCACAGATGGGATAAGATTCTTAAGCTGGAATGAACCAATAAGTTCTATTTTGGTTTCATCCATCCACTAAACCTTTCTCCGGTAGTCCTCTGGCTTGTCTACATGATCTTTAGCAAGCAAATTTCTTTTTGGAGAACAGTGGCTTTCTTCTTGCAACTCTGCTATGTGCACCATTGGTTGCTCAGTGTTCTCCTGATGGTGGGCTCATGAACATTAACATTAGCCAATGTGAGAAAGGCCTTTAGTTGCTTAGAAGTTACCCTTGGAACTTTTGCAACCTCGCAGACTATTACACGTTCTTTGGAGTGATCTTTGTTTGTTGACCACTTCTCAGGAAGGTAACAGTGGTCTTGAATTTCCTCCATTTGTACACAATCTGTCTGACTGTGGATTTGTGGAGTCCAAACTCTTTAGAGATGATTTTGTAATCTTTTCTAGCCCGATGAGCAACATCAACTCTTTTTTCCGAGGTCCTTAGTAATCTCCCTTGTTTGTGACATGATTCACTTGCACAAACCCGATCAGACTTTGATAAATCCCTGTTCTTTGAATAAAACAGGTCATATACTGACATTTGTGACCCTGGACCACAAAACCAGTCTTAAGTCGCTGGGGTATATTTGTAGCAATAGCCAAAAATACATAGTATGGGTCAAAATTATTGATTTTTCTTTTATGCCAAAAATCATTAGGAAATTAAGTAAAGATCATGTTCCATTTAAGATTTTTTGTAAAATTCCTACTGTAAACATATCAAAATGTAATTTTTGATTAGTAATATGCATTGTTAAGAATTGAATTTGGACAACTTTAAAGGTGATTTTCTCAGTATTTTGATTTTTTGCACCCTCAGATTCCAGATTTTCAAATAGATGTATCTCGGCCAAATATTGTCCTATCCTAACAAACCATACATCAATAGAAAGCTTATTTATTGAGATGTATACATCTCAATTTTGTAAAATTTAACCTTATGACTGGTTTTGTGGTCCAGGGTCACATTTGATAGTCATTGCTCTGACTGAAAACACATCTGCGCAGATAAATGACAAAGAAAATATATTTCTCTCACTGGTTTGATTGGGTTCTCTACATCCTACAGTCCTTGAGAAAAATGTATGTCTGAACTGTGTCAACTGACAATAAACTTGCACTTATTGATCTTAAAATATATGAGTGCCTTTGTTTTGTCTCAAGATGAACACCAGTAATGGTTTTATCTGAGGCAGATTCATAAAAAGTACTCAAATGTCCTAATTAAAATATGGCCTAATCCTGGCTTAACCTAAACCCTGTCTGTGAAACCAGCCTATAGAGTGACAAATGATATTTATAAGCATTATGTAAGTAGTCAGCTAAACGTTTATGAAGATCTCATTGATTTTCATCTTACTTTTGGCCAAATAAATATCAGCAACTGCACCAAATTGCATATTTTTGTTGTTTTGAGGGTTTTTTGGTCATTGAAACTTTAGGAGAAGATTTAGGTGAAAAGACATTATGAGAAACCTCTTCTGAAGCTTTTCATGATTCTCCATTATGGAGACTATAGGGGAACTTTATGAGAAACAACTTCTGAAGTTTCTTTTGGACAGTTCTCCACTATGCAGACTGTAGACGAAGATTGTTTTAATGTAGTTTGGCTGGTGGTGCACTAACTTGGCAAATTTGTGTGTAGACATGATGATTTATTTGTAATAAGTGACCTTGCGACAGTAGATTATGGAGATTATGTTGAGCGACATAAGGCTACTGAATCAGCCTCCTCTGGCAGCTCCTCCGATGTTCTAGTTGAGTCTGGGCATGTTGATGCTACTTAAACGTATTTTTCATTTGTTTAGTCATTTTGTTATTTGTCACTTGTACAATGTTTAACTATACACTGTCGCTGAAACATTTGGGATCAGTAAGATTTTAAATTTTTTTTTTAAGTCAAAGTTGATCATCAAAGTTCCATTTATTTGATCAAAAATACAGAACAAAATTATATTATGAAATATTATTACCATTTAAAATAACAGTTTTTTAATACTTTAAAATATAATTTATTTCTGTGATGAAAAGCTGAATTTTCATCAGCCATTACTCCAGTCTTCAGTGTCACATGATCCTTCATAAATCATTCTAATGTACTGATTTATTACTTTTTCATTTTTTTCATTTTATTACTATTATCAATGTTGGAAACAGTTGTGCTGCTTAATATTTTTTTTTGGAACCTGTGATACTTTTTTCAGGATTCTTTGTTGAATAAAAATAAAAAAAGAACAGCATTTATTCAAAATAAAAATCTTTACTATCACTTTTTATGCAAAAGATTTCTATTTTAAATAAATGCTGTTTGTTTTAACATTTTATTCATCAAAGAATCCTAAAAAAAGGTATCACAGGTTCCAAAAAAATATTAAGCAGCACAACTGTTTTGAACATTGCTAATAAATCAGCATATTAGAATGATTTATGAAGGATCATGTGACACTGGAGTAATGATGCTGAAATCACAGGAATCACAGGATTCAGCTTTGCATCACAGGAATAAATTATATTTTAAATTATATTAAAATAAAAAACACTATTTTAAATTGCATTAACATTTTAATATACACCTCCTCTGAATTTTGGGGTCACTAAACTTTTTCTTTGTTTCTCTCTTTAAAATAAATGAATACTTTAATTCAGCAAGGATGTGTTAATTTGATAAAAAGTGATAGTAAAGAAAAGATTTCTATTTTGAATAAATGCTGTTCGTTTTAACGTTTTAGTCATCAAAGAATCCTGAAAAAAGTATCACAGGTTCAAAAAAAAAAAATATTAAGCAGCACAACTGTTTCCAACATTGATAATAAAAGTAATAAATCAGTATATTACAATGTTTTACAATGTGACACTAAAGACTGAAGTAATGATGCTCAAAAAAATTAATTCAGCTTTGCATTACAGGAATAAATTTAAAAGTTTAATTTTAAAGCATATTAAAATAAAAAAACTGTTATTTTGAATTACAATAATATTTCAAAATTTTACTTTGTGACCAAGCAAATGGAAGTTTGATAAGCATAAGAGACTTTTTTAAAAAACATCTTACTGATCCCAAACTTTTGAGCGACAGTGTGTAGTTAAACATTGTAAAATAAGTGACAAAAAAAAAAAAATTGCCGAAACAAATCGAAAATTACGTTTAGGTAGCATCAACATGCCCGGACATATTTTAATGAGACTCAGAAGACTAGAACATCGGAGGAGCTGCCAGAGGAGGCTGATTCAGTAGCCTATTATGTCGCTTAACATAATCTTAATAATCTTTTGTCGCAAGGTCACTTATTACACAAAAATCATCATGTCTACACACAGATTTGCCAAGTTAGTGCACCACCAGCCAAACTACATTAAAACAATCTTTTTCTACAGTCTACATAGTGAAGAACTGACCAAAAGTAACTTTAGAAGTTGTTTCTCATAAAGTTTCCCCTATTGCCTCCATAATGGAGAATCAGTCAAGAGAAGCTTCAGAGGAGGTTTTCTCATTTGTTTTATGTTATTGTTACTTCATTGTCACTGTATTATTGTCTCTTGTTAGGCTGTTTTCCATTGTGGTTGTGTTAGGAGATGCCTGTTGTTTTGAGTTTTTTTTTTTTTTTTGGTGTAAAGATATTATGAGAAACTTCTTCTGAAGGTTCTCTTCATTCTCCATTATGGAGACTATAGGGGAAAGTTTATGAGAAGCAACTTCTGAAGTTACTTTTGGTCAGTTGTCCACTATGTAGCTTGTAGAAGAAGATTGTTTTAATGTAGTTTGGCTGGTGGTGCACTAACTTGGCAAATCTGTGTGTAGACATGATGATTTTTTTGTAATAAGTGACCTTGCGACAGTAGATTATGGAGATTATGTTGAGCGACATAAGGCTACTGAATCAGCCTCCTCTGGCAGCTCCTCCGATGTTCTAGTTGAGTCTGGGCATGTTGATGCTACTTAAACATATTTTTCATTTGTTTAGTCATTTTGTTATTTGTCACTTATTTTATACAATGTTTAACTATACGCTGTCGCTTAAAAGTTTGGGTAAGATTTTTAATGTTTTTAACAAAAAAGTTTCTTATGCTTCAATTTATTTGATCACAAAATAACATTTTAAAATATTATTGCAATTCAAAATAACAGTTTATTATTTTGATATACTTTAAAATGAATATAATTTAAAATCAAACTTTAAAATTTATTTTTGTGATGCAAAGCTGAATTTTCATCAGCCATTACTCCAGTCTTCAGTGTCACATGATCTTTCAGAAATCATTCTAATATACTGATTTATTACTTTTATTATCAATGTTGGAAACAGTTGTGTTGCTTAATTTTTTTGGAACCTGTGATATTTTTTCAGGATTCTTTGATAAATATAACGTTAAAAAGAACAGCATTTATTCAAAATAGAAATCTTTTCTAACAATGTAAGTCTTTACTATTACTTTAAAAAAAAAAAAATCAAATTAACAAATCCTTGCTGAATTAAAGTATTAATTCATTTTAAAAAGAGAAAGAAAGAAAAAGTTTAGCTACAACAAACTTCGGACGAGGTGTTTATTGTTTAAAGTTTTCTATTTTAAATAAATGCTATTCTTTTTAACGTTTTATTTATTAAAGAATCCTAAAAAAGTATGACAGGTTCCATAAAAAAATTAAGCAGCACAACTGTTTCCAACATTGATGATAAATCAGCATATTAGAATGATTTATGAAGAATCATGTGACACTGGAGTATGATGCTGAAAATTCAGCTTTGCATCACAGGAATAAATAATATTTTAAAGTATATTAAAATAGAAAACCACTATTTTAAATTTCATTAACATTTCATAATATTACCGTTTTTCTGTTTTTTGAAAACAAATAAATTCAGTCTTGATGAGCAGAAAAGTCTCCTTTAAAAAGCATTACAAATCTTACTAATCCCAAACTTTTGAGCGTCAGTGTATATGTGTAACAGGTCTTACTTTAATTTTTATGGACTTTTAGTATGTATTCAT
Organism: Garra rufa; assembly: GCF_049309525.1. Classification (NCBI taxonomy): domain Eukaryota; kingdom Metazoa; phylum Chordata; class Actinopteri; order Cypriniformes; family Cyprinidae; genus Garra; species Garra rufa. Next base: position 5,085,836 of record NC_133378.1, on the reverse strand, counting down.
TAGTTCCTGTCTTGCTTTGTTTAGTTTCCTGCCACTTATTAGTTGTCATGGTTATTCATTTAATCACCACATGTGTTTTTTGGCTTTATATACCTTTGTTTTATTAAAATAAAAAAAGTAATACTAGTAATGAGAAACCGAGGCTTTCTGGAACGTTTAAGACTCATGAAACTGTGCTTACAAACAGTTCATTACTCGAAGCTTTAAACACAAAGCGCATTAGTGACATCTAGTGGTCGGACTTGTTTTCTCCACCATATCTAACAAATTTTCACGGAGCAGAGGATATATACGGTTTGAAAAAGCATGTGACCAAACAAATCTGTAAAGTGTGAAATCAATCTGGGATCAATACAGTTCTATCTAATCAGATATTTGGTGTTTCTCAAACGAAAGGCTGCATCCTACTAATGCTGTGTCTTTCCTAGTTCAGTACTTATGCTGCGTTCCAGGCAGGTTTTTGAGCTGGTAAATCACAACTTCAAATCACGACTCACGAGGCAAGTCACCCCAAACTGCCTGAGCGCATTTATTACATTATTATTAATTTGTTTGCAACGTTATATTGTCCTAAAGTCTATTTTTTCCACTGTGTACCACTTGCATAAACACCGCACTCGTAGGTGCTGATATAGTGGTTTCGCGGGCTATGTCACGTCAGAACTCGGAACAGACCTTTTTCACAGAAACCGGAAATACGCAATCGCAGGGTATGCAGACTTCCTGTGTAATGTCAACAGCAGAAAGCCGGGTAATTTAAAATGGAGAGAGTCTACACAACTTCCCTCACTGGTTTGCCAAAGATAACTTTTGCTGACCTGATAAGAGTCGGAGGAAAACTCCATCACAAAGAGGAACAAATTGGATAAAGGATATAAATAGGGTGACCAGACATCCCGAAAAATTCGGGACAGTCCCAAAATCTAAGCTGCTGTCCCGAATCCCGAACTAATTATCCCAAAAATTAAACTGGTCCGCAGCGAAATCAAAGTAAAAATGAATTTAATGACTTGTGCAGAGTTCCATAAATACATCCTGGGAAAGACAGGAGTGCTGGCAGCAGTGAAAAGATCTGCAAAATATGCTGATGTCGAGCCTCCACAACCTCGGTAGGCTATATAGCTCAAGTGTGAATTTAAAGTTATATATTGTTTCTATTAATTTATCTAGGCTATATGCACAAAGACAATACAACCTTTTTGTCCCCTTTTTGCTTTATAGAGTAGATGAAGAGAGCGCAAGTTGCAGCAGCCGTTAGGACAGTTGAAAGTGCAGGCAGAAGTCGCGTGAAGTCAGACCGGTCGAGGGCGAGGCGCCGTGTTCAAAATAATACTTCTATAGCCTACGTATTAGGCTATATCAATTTATAAGCATATGTACTTGTTAATAAAAATATGATTGGTTCATTAACTTCAGTTTGAAGTATAAAAATGCCTAACATTACTTCTATATTATAAAATTATATGTAGGCTACTTATATTAATAAAACATGAAATTCATTATCTTTATTATTCATTACACCCCCCCTCCCGAATTTCAACCAATCTCATCTGGTCACCCTAACTGAACCAGATCTTAAGGGAAGGGTGTCTAGAAGACCTTTTGAGAACACAAATTTGTGAACCAAAACAGGCCCAATGGTTGATGCACCAAATGACTGAAGGTAGATTTGGAGTCACAATTGATCTTAACATAGCAAATAAACAAGCAACTTTAGGTAGCTTGGCATGAAACACTGAGACAGTGTAAGGTGCTACATGGTTTATTAAAAGACAACTCAAACAACCAATCTCACTTCTCCACTGGAAACAGTTTGTCCAATAGTGGAGGTCCTCACAGCAACATCTCTTCCTAAAAAGGAGAAAAAGTAGTGAGAAAGGCCACGAAGTCACAAATCAAGTGGAAATAGTTACTGCGTGCACTTACTCTTCCTGCCACAGCTTTGCTCACAGGAGCCAGAAGAGGGATGGCACACCGCTGTACTGCAATGGATGAAGATCTGAAAGAGAGAAGGGTTAAGCCATAGAATCCATTAAAGAGTAATATTAGGGGTTCAGGAAGAGCTGAGAGCATACGGTTTCCTGCAGAGGAGCCAGTGATGCTGGATCAACAAACGTGAACATCTTGACAACGAAGCGCTTGTAGTGGGTTGGGAACTGAAGACCAGACGCTCTAGTCACTGGAACCAGTGCGGTCAGGTAACGGTCATCATAGTAAGGGCATCTGAAGAGGAAAGAGGCAGTTAGAGAGTTCCTCACAGCAGACTAGCTGGATAAAGACTGTCGGCAGACTCACCCATCAATCAGAAGATCCCACTGGGGTAGACTGAGTGGACTGGGGGTTGATGTCGCCCAACAACGTCCCAGCATCAGGACAAGGTTGGGGTCAGTCCTCTCCAGAATGCGCACCTCAACATACACAGGCTCTCGCAGGACTTTCGTGACGGGATAATCAGCAGCACCGTAGTAGGACGTGTAGGCCTCATCCCCTGAGGAACACTGGGGTTTAACCACAGTCCACTGCAACCTGGACTTTAAGACTGAAGACAAGTCTTACCTTCTGCGCAACCTTTGGTGACACACTGGCCATTGGCCAGTCTAAGCTCCACTCTGAGAGGTCCAGGAGCAGCTACTGGTGGAGGTGCAGGAACACTGTTGACCTCCACAACCAGAGCTTCCACAGCAGTACCAGAGTACCTACACTGGAAGAGAAGCCTGGACAACAAACGGTCAACTTGTAGAGTTTGTCAGAGATGGTACTGAAGATAAAGGGTATGAGTCACCTACTCAAAATGGCTGTCTCTCGTGATGGAACCAAACGGACCAACGCCTACTTCATACGAGGAGGTCATTCTGTTTTCATACACCACATATCCACGGTCCTCCTGCAAATATGAACACTGTTGGCATCCAGCCCATCATAAGCCATGCAGAATAAAGCCAGAAGCATCTCCTCACCATCATGCTCGTGCCACATGCGGTGACAGGGAACTGGTATATAGCAAAGAAAGGTGTAGAGTCCACAGGAGCGCAAGGTGGTTCACTTCCACCCACTAGACGGACCGAATCCAGACTCAGCCGAGGCAGCGTAACATCTCTAGCCACCACTACCACAAACTGACCATCTCTAATACACTGGACAGTCACTGGAATGACACACAAGAGTAGATTAATGTGGGTAACAAACATTAACCAAGTTTCATCAGATTCAAAACTCTTACCTGCTTTCCCATAGTAACACTGTTGTCCGTTAAAGCAGCAGTTGATAGCCTCACACTCAGCACCACTGATACCAAGTTGTCCACATTGGATCTGCTCATAATCAGCTACAGCACATTTGTCAACAGGCTCGGCCTTCACTGGCTGCTGAAGCTGAAACTTCTGAGGAACCTGCTGAGCAGATTGTTGTTGAGCTGACTGTTTAAACCGATGGTCAGACGGCTGGAACATCAGAGCTTGAGGATTCTGAGCTGGAAAACCCATTTGAGGAAGAGCACTGCAAAAAGAACAAGCCAAAACACATAGTGTTTGGAAATAACGTAAATGCCACTTTCCTGCCATTACTAAACAACTGAACATAGCTTCAGGAGGCCTTGGACTGCTATTTATACTCTGCAAATGAATAGTCGTTATCAACCACACCCCCTTTAATCAAGAACCATTACAGCTGCTCTGACTAATTAACTTTAACTTCACATTTGATTGGATGTTCTTGAACAACAGTGGCTGCATCTTACTTAGTATTTTTTGTCTTGATTCTAGTGAAAATTTCTACAAATTCCTAAGTTAAGATGCATTTAAAATGCATCTTGATTTAAAAATATTTTACTTACCCCATTGCCAGATAATTTTAACTGTTTCCAGGGAGAAAAAACTAAATTAAGTGCATTTTGCAAATAACAAGATTAAATATCTTGAATACATCTTACGGGCAAAAACGCTGTTTTTTCATGCAGCTGTGAAGTTTGAGATTTAGGCCTTTGTGTTTTTTCAGAAAACAGCCAAACATCACTAATAAGTGTTTCTTTTATAGCACTTTATCTATTTGTATCAATAGATTTCAATTACAATACATATTTTTAAGGCCAAGAGTTTTTTTCTCCTACACTGAGCCATAAATCTCCACTTCAGCAGCACTTAAACACACCACACTTTACATTTGTATTCTGTCTATATCCTGAAGGTTTTTACAGAGGGATTTGTTCATATTAGCTTGATTTTATACAACATTTTCTCCCCAAAATGGTAAGAAATACATGTTTTTTGTCTGTTCAAAGTTTTTTCCTGAATTATGGAGTGATGAAATGATATACCCCAAATTCCCTCTGTAAAAGCATTTGACACTATGTCAAAAAATTAAACAAGAATTTTGAAACTGACTTCATCCAGTGTTTAGATTTCTGGACTAGAAATGTATGCAAATAAACACATATTTCATATTATCAATGTAATCGATCAACTGGGTCAGTAAGGCGATAACTATTAGTTGTCTTTTTTACCCTATTTACTGGCAGTGTCTCGCCTTAATTTAAGAATTTTTAGAAATTTTGACTAGAAACAAGATAAAAATACTAAGATAAGCCTTTTTTTTTCTTTTTTAAAAGATAGCCATCTCAGATGTACATGATTATTGTCAAATGCTCATTAATATTCTTAAGGGATAAGTGTGAATATGTTCAGAAAGACTGGATTCAATAAAACAAAGAATTTTAAATAAGAGTACTGTTTTTTTTTTTTTACGTACTTGAATTTAACATGTCGAGCCAGAGGAGAGCGAACCGGAGCCGCTGCGCACGCACCCGCATCCCCCGATCGTTATGTCCATCCACTGCACACATGCACGCGCTCCAGAGCACACTGCATTTTACTTCATCACCACTGAACAGCCATGAAGTTACAATAGCGCACGAATGATCCAACTCCTTAAAACAAGCTACAGGTGTCAAGAATCACAGAGGAACTTTTCCTTTTCAGCAATGGGATCAAAGTTACTGGCCTTAGTTCAGTGAATCGGCCCACCCTCTGTGTTCATCCCCTCTAGTGGCCCTCCATATGGGCAATGCTGCATAATTGGGTCAACAGTGTGTGCCTGCATTGGCTGTTTCTCTAATATGACTGACAGGTGCTTTATGATCCATTTGCCTCACTTTTAAACCTCTGAAAAGTGGAGTATTGCCATATTGTGGTGCAAGTTTGGCTCTTAAAACACAATCAGTCTGACAAGATAAAATAAAGCCATTACAGCACAGACTATTAATCCGAACTCAGAATAAATTACACTAGTGAACACCATACACACTTGTGCAGTTTGTAATTTTACCATTAAGCACATTCATTTACATTACTGGACCTGGACCTTAAGTTGTTCAGAGTAATTGTTAGTCTTGAGAATTTTTGGAGGTACTGAACATATCAATTTTTCCACTAAGAGTTTATCCGGGACGTTCTAAAACGCTTAACGTGGCTTAATGTACGTAAAAAACTACCAGGAAACCCCAAATTTCTGTCAAACCTTACTTGGAACAAACACTAACTACTATCAAAAAAACGAGTCCTTATTCCACAGATAAAGTGAATAATATCACGTTAAGCGTTTTCTCCCCCATAGAAGCCCATTGTAAGGAAACTGCTTAACGTGGTTTAACTTACCTTAACAGCGACCAGGGAAGACCAAACTTCTGTTACATTTCACTTATAATAAACACTTTCTGCTCTCAAAAGAACGAGCTCTCATTCAGCATATAAAGTGATCGCCCCCCATAGAAGTCCATTATACAAAAAAAAAGCTTAACGTGGCTTAACATTTTACTTATAATAAACACTTTCTGCTGTCAAAAGAATGAGCTCTTATTCAGCGTATAAAGTGAATAATATCACGCTTTTCTCCCTATAGAACTCCATTAAGGAAAAAGCTTAACATGGTTTGTTATAATGGACTTCTATGGGGGGCGATCAAATTTATATGCTGAATAAGAGCTCGTTCTTTTGACAGCAGCAAGTATTTATTATAAGTAAAAATTTTAAAAATTTAATAAAGTTTCCTTATAATGGGCTTATTTGGGGGAGAAAACGCTTAACGTGATATTATTCACTTTATCTGTGGAATAAGGGCTCGTTCTTTTGATAGTAGTTAGTGTTTGTTCCAAGTAAGGTTTGACAGAAACTTTAAGCGTTTTAGAACGCCCCGTTTATCCATAACTTTCAAGGTAAGTAACGTAGCTAACATTAGAGAGCAATCAGGCTAACAAATTACTAGTGTGTCCACTTAGACCGAGGACTAGGGTTATAAGGTTATGTATGGATAGTATAGAGGACATGTACAACTTTATTAAAGCAATATAACAGTCGTGGTCTTGATGTTACAAACAATCTTGCTCGATGTTTTTGCCATCTTTGTTGTTTAACTGGTTACCGGCATACTGGGGCGGAAATAGGTTTACACAGCAATTGCGTATTTCCGGTGCAAAATACGGAAGTTGTGAGAAAGGTCTACTGGGAGTACATCGATCTAGTACGAGTTCACGAGTGGAAAGTCACGGGTTTGATTGCTGTTCCAGTGCACTTTCACTGGTAGAAGGTAGGGAAAACACGGGCTACGGGTTGTCTGGAACGCGACATTAGTAACCTGAATCCTGTCACTGTTTAAACTGCCCTGTCAGTTAACATTATCTACATTTAGTTAAATTTGATTTACTACCCAAAGAAGAGGCACTTTCTTTCACGAGAACTCTGCTCGTGCTTGCATTATAATGCATTTAAAAGTTAATGACCAAACCTATCATTATAAAAGTTCATAATGTTGCTGCACATGAAATATAACGCGGATAACATTAAATAAATATTTTTTATTAGGTTACACTTTGATTTATCACTAGTTAAACCCCTTTCTCTACCTGTTTGTTAGCCGCATATCCGCCATGTTTGTAGTTTTTCTTAACACTTTTTATGCGTGTTTGTAGTTCTAATCGAATCCTCATTTACCGCGCAATGTGTTGTGGGCAATATTAGCCGTTAGAGTGCGCACTGATCCGCACTTCGAATTCTGAAGTTAAGTAGTAGACCATCCGGTAAACTTTGGAATACTTTTTTTAAACATACTACGATTTAGGACATACTAATTCTATTTTCGAATACTATTTAGGACGGATAGTATGCAAATTTGGGAGGCTAAATCGCTATCTTGTTCCGTCCAAAGTGACTTGAAAGCACCGAATATCTTAATACTTGTCAGTCCGAGGTGGACTTGAACGCAGGTGTATTGAGGCAAGTTGGAGCTAAACTCTGCAGGACACCAGCCCTTCAGGATGAGTTTGACTCTAGTAAGTCTGCGTGGCTACACATATGTTCCCGTCCTCACCGTCATAGCACTAAAATACTAATAAAACTTCATTTTAGAAAAATACTTTGCATTACAAATCTTTATATTATTTGGCTTTCTATTAATGCAATAGAATGAATCACAGTGGTCTGCAGTCTCCCATTGGCTTAGTACGTTATTGTCAGTTTAGTGTTAAGTAATTTACACAAAACAAAAGATAACATCTAACGTATGGTTTTTAATGTCCAAAAACATTATTTTTGTCTTACATTTAATGAAGCTCAGTACTGACTCTTTTTTTTTTTTGTGAATTGCAATGTCGCGAAGGATACATCAGCTTCAGCTAAATGAAGGACGCCAAACGCAAACACAAAACACCTTCCAAGGATCTTTCCAATTAAGATGGCCTTTAGCGACATTTGATGACATGGGATCCGAGATATGTAGAAGCACCCCATATCTCATATGAATTCATTTGTGCCAATGAGAACAACTCAATTCATTTGTAGCCTGGTTAACTGATTCACATATTGATCAATAATACAAAATACACAAGTATGTGATTATAATTAATAATTCACATGGGTAGTTGAAAAAATATTTTGGGTGAGCTGTTTAACCCTATGCTCGGTTCGGGGGTCTCTGAGACCCCAGTTATAAAACATAATTAAATTAAATTTTGTGACATGCATTCATTTTCTGTCTGGTGTTAAGGTTACAGTTGAGTCAAAACTATTCTACTGAATCCCAAGGAAGTGTATGCTCACAAAAATACTTTTATTTGGATCTAAAAGACAAAGAAAACAAGATCCAAATACTCTGGGAAGACACACACACACACACACACACACACACACACACACACACACACACACACACACACATGTTTGTTTTTGTGAAATGTGGGGACATTCCATAGGCGTAATGGTTTTTATACTGTACAAACCGTACTTTCTATCACCCTACACCTTCCCTACACCTAAACCTAGCCCTCACAGGAGATTGTGCATATCTTTACATTCTCAAAAAAACGTATTCTGTATGATTTATAAGCCTTTTGAAAAGTGGGGACATGGGCAATGTCCTCATAAGTCACCCTCTCCTTGTAATACCTATGTCATACCCATGTTATTACACACATTTGTGTCCTGATATGTCACAAAAACATGCCCACACATGCACACACGCACGCACACACACACATTTACTTAGCTGTCGAAATGGTAACATTGGATTTCTTTTCAGCTAGACGTCTATTGTTTTATATACAGATAATTATACATGGGTCAAAGACTTTAAAATGTCCACTTCAAAAGAAATGTACAAAAGTGATTTTATGTCCGTAGAAAGTACATTAAATGTAAGTAAAGTGTCTACTTTTAATGTTTAAAAAAAGTTTTTGGAGAATAAAATGTCAAAATTTGAAATAATGTTACATTGTCATTCAGTGTAACACCATTTTTATGTAAAAATTCAAACAACATGCTTATTCTGACTTGTGCATAATAAAATATATAAAAGGATAAGGGAGCATATTAGGCTCAATCCCAATTCTACCCCTTACCCCTACACTTAACCCTACCCCTCCGTTTGGCGCGTTCACGTGAAGGGGTAGGGGTGTCTCATTTCTCTTTTGGTTGGAGGGGTAGGGGTAAGGGGAAGGGCCAGATAGCCCTCCAAACGAAGATTTTTCAGGACCTCACTTCAAACGAAGGGCTAAGAGAAATTTCCAACATGGCTGCTCACTCGAGCAAGCAGACTCGTAAATATAAGTAATTTTTGCCTTTAATAAGGATTTTCATGACAATGTTTCATTGTATATTACCTTCAAGCTTGTGTTTGTGTTTATGGTGTTGTTTTGTAAATAAACGTTTGCAAAAAAATCGCTAAAGTTTGCTAGCAGATAGCACTGATTGCACGATATTACAAAATATATTTTTATGTCATATACACTTGACTGCATGTTAGAAACATGAAAGACCAGTGGCACGGCAATTTGCAACGGTGGTGTACGCAGGTAAACGGTGTATACACACTTCCACTTTTTAAATCCCCTCTGATGCGCATTATTCAGTGTCCTGCATTCGCCAAAATCATGGCAGTCCACCTCATCCAGTCATGTGAATAAATGTAAATATTCGCTCAAAACACCCAATAAATGCAGTGATGATGCAGTCAGGACCGTGGAGCCGGCTTGCTTTGAAATGTATTTAATGATTGCGCCTAATGCACCTGCGCCCGCTCACCGCACCAGTAATTTAAATCAGTACATAATAATAAAAACGATACCTTACAAATAAAAAGAAGCTGATTTTTACGATCAGAAATTTCTTAAACCAGTGAACCCCTGTAAACATTTTAGTCCAAGGATCCAGAAAACGAATGCGTTCAAATAGAAAGTTCAAAACGAAATTCACAAATGAAGCATATATACTTCTCCAGGCACCACTACACTGATTAGCAATTTGCCGCGCATGTGATAATGCCTTGTTTGGTTTGCTTACGGCCACATGTGAATGAACGGTGCGTACACCGTACATTTGTACTTTTTGCAACATGACAACATTTTGACATCTTGGAATGAGTGATAAACATCGGCGCATGTCCTCTGACGTAACATTAGGAACTAGCGACAACCTATGATGACGTATCACAGTGTTGTAGTGGTGTCCCATTTCTTAGGGGAAATATTTTAGCCCTTCCCCTTTACACTTTGTTTCAAGGGACAAGGGGAAGGGGTGAGGAGTAGGCGAAGGGGTAGAAAATAGAATTGGGATTGGGCCTTAATATCTTGTGGCCATAATATCATGTTCCCACGAGTTTATATGTCGTGGCCACGACAAACTTAAGTGAACCGAAGGTGTCCCCTCCCGGTCACCGTACATAGACCTATAACAACTGCAAACTCTTAGAATATAGGTGCTTTTCATCCTTTTAACCACCAGATGTCCACAAAGGTTTGAGTAATGAACTCAACTGCCATTCATTATGTAAGGATGAGTGAATGAATGAGCCACATGAGACGCAATAGAGTCGACAACAGTTGATTCCTTTACCAGAGTCAACCCCTACAGGCTTTTCAGAGTAAAGGAATCAACTCTTTTGGAGTCGACTCCCAATCACTTGTCATCATATAGTGTGATGATACCAGAAGGATATTAGAAAGAGAAATTGTCTTTATCATTTGGGGTCCTCTACAGAGAACTTAGAATAAAATATGAATAAAATATCATTTTTCTAAAATGCTAATTTTCAATTTTTTTCTAATGATCTAAACAATGTAATGGTATGAAAAAATACTAAATTCACAAATCTTTTTTTTCTGGGTCTCAGGAGGTTAAAAACTGATAAATTTTATCTTAATTATGAACACAATGGTTTGTAGTGCAAACAGTTTTACCATTTTTCTGCACTTCGTTATACTTCTCGCTATTTCTAATGACATCTTATGAACCGAAAGTCTAACACATTACCAGAAAACAGCGTACTTCCACATTAAAAAATAAGGTTGATAGCCCTAATTATAAATTTGTTTTTGTAGTTAATATTTTATCAAAACAGATTTCTCAGAGCAATGCATGAATGCTATTGTTTGTTTAGATTTTTTTCCCCCAGTGGCAACCAATTTGGTATTAATCACCACTGTTATCAATGAAAATACAAATAAAATTTAAAAACAAACAAAATACAAATAGACCACAAAACCAAATAAGGGTCAATTTTTTAAAATTGATATTCATACTTCATCTAAAGCTAAATAAATAAGCTTACAATTAATGTATGGTTTGTTAGGATAGGATAATATTTGGCTGAGATACAACTATTTGAAAATCTAGAATCTGAGGGTGCAAATAAATTAAAAAATTGAGAAAATCACCTTGTCCAAATGAATTTCTTAGCAATGCATATTACTAAATAAAAATCTGTTTTGATATATTTTTTGATATATTTATGGTAGGAAATTTACAAAATATCTTTTACTTAATGTCCTAATGATTTTTGGCATAAGAAATCGATCATTTTGACCTATACAATGCATTTTTGGCTATTGCTACAAATATACCCATGCTACTTATAACTGGTTTTCTAGGATCACAAATGCTTTCCAAATGAAACAACTGTGTTTACTTAAGCCATATTTATTCAGATGCTCTCTTGCCAAAATGTATCTGTCTGCTTTTATGGAAATCTACTGTAATAGTGAGTCACAATTTGAATCAGACAGCACAGAGTCAAAATATCATGCATGAGTAAGATGTGACATTGGCAACTGCATTAACTGAAAAATGGGTGGCACGAAGTTGTCCAGGGTTTCCCCACCTTTGTTGCCAGTTAGACCACTATGATTTAAATTACTGTGACAAGTAGACTAACTAGCCTTCCAAGAAATAAAATGAATAACACATCTTGTATAAGATGAAAGTAAGAAGTTGTCTATCTGCGGCTCACAAGCACCATGCAGTTCCACCATGAACCTCTAGGGGTCACGAACGCATCGAGAATAGTTTCGGTTTATTTTGAAACAGGAACACGTGTACAACATGTCTCAATCATCAGAAAGACAATGTGAATACTTATATTTACTTAGAATATTACAGCTTGTTAATATCATTTCAGAAATATTTTTGTTTTGATGGTGTAGAGTAATAATGGTGACATCTGTCAGGAAGGATTAACTGAACCATGCTAACCAGCCAAACCAAGCTTGGCTTTAGCTTCCTGTGTGTTTTGTAGACTACTTAGCATAAAAGAAGACATGAAGATGTGAAGTTTTAAGTAAACACTTTATTTTTGGTAGCAAAAACAGCACCTCAGAAAACAGGATACAATGGGCAACTTCTTATTTGCCAGAGTACAATGAAATGACAGTCTCTACTAAATAGGCAAACCACATGGATCTACCACTAACATGCTAGTAATTTAGCACAAATGCAAACATATCCCTTCATAGTTAATGTAGAAATCATTTTCTTAGCATGTTGAGCAAATTAGCCAAATGACTAGCTTATGTTAGTGGCACATCGAGGATAGTCCAGCCTACACACGTGGCCATGTTGTGCAAGGTAAGATCTGAAGACAGTATTGTTGTGCAGTGGCCTGAGGGCGTGAGTTTTTAGTGATGTGGTTTAAGGCACGACAAGAGCAGTGAGAGCATTTGGTCCTTCTGGAATTCTTTGGTCAGAGTGAATGGTTTATTGCTTTACAACCTGGTTTATGACTGCATTCCGGTTGAGTGCCTTGGGCTGGCTGCAGTCATAACGGTTGAGAGGGAAGGTCAGGAATGTATAAGAGGCATGAAGTTTAGAGGGCAGAATTGGGAAAGGGGGCTCGCTCAATCTTGGACGACCTCAGAGGACTCAGACACAACTCTGCCGTCCTTGGTCTCAATCATCTTGATCACAACGCTCTTCTTGGTCTGAGTGACGGTGTCACCGTAGCCGCTGCCAGAGCTGTAGCCACCTCCAGAGCTGTAGCCGGCACCAGAGCTGTAGCCACCGCCAGAGCCGTAGCCGGCACCAGAGCTGTAGCCACCGCCAGAGCCGTAGCCGGCACCAGAGCTGTAGCCACCGCCAGAGCCGTAGCCGCTGGAATAACTAGAGTAGTTGCTGTAGCCACTGCCTGCACTTTCCATGGGGAAACCACCATAGCTCGCTATCAGGACAGAAAGGTAAAGAACTTAGATCTTCTGCATTTCATATAGTTAGAAGAAGTGTCATGTGAAGAAGGAAGAGTCCAACTTACTGCTCTGTTTTGAGATATTGATGGACTTGATTCCAGTTGCCAGTCTGTTGAAAAAGAGAACAAGAAGTAATGAGACTCCTGCACAGAACTTCATCTCAAAAGGTCTAGGTCTCACAGCAAGCATGTGTTTCATTGACTCACCTGTCTTCCTCTCCTTCCAGGAGCTTCCTGTATGTGGCGATTTCAATGTCCAAGGCGAGTTTGACATTCATCAGGTCCTGATATTCTCTAATCTGGCGGGCCATGTCCTGCTTGGCTCTCTGCAGGGCATCTTCAAGGTCCTTAATGCGGGCCTTGGCGTCTCTGACGGCCAGCTCTCCACGTTCCTCTGCTTCTGCGATCTGGTTCTCCAGATTGGCACGCTATTGAAATGAGAAACACTTGTGCTTAGTATCACTCCTAATGTCTGTAACCTTACAAAACTTAATATTTGAAACTTAATATTCAAATATTATAATTGTTTTGTTTGTGCAGTTACATACCTGTCCTTTCACGGCATCGATCTCAGACTGCAGTCTTTGGATCATACGGTTAAGATCAGCGATCTCTGTCTTTGTTGATCTTAGGTCATCACCATATTTGGTTGCAGATGTCTGCATCTCCTCGAACTGTGAAACAGAACATACGTTGTCTAAGATTTAATATCTTATGTACCTCAATAAGTTGTTTTGAACAATGTTACAATTTGGATGATATTTAGAAGATAACACACCTTGGACTTGTACCACATCTCAGCCTCCGCCCTGCTACGGTTAGCAATGTCTTCATACTGAGCGCGGACCTCAGCGACAATGGAGTCCATGTCGAGATTCCTGCTGTTGTCCATCTCCACAACGACTGAGGTGTCTTTGATCTGAGACTGGAGCTCACGGATCTCCTACAAGTTCGCAACAAGAGAGAACAATGTTATCAAAATGCATTTTGTCGTAAGTAAGTGAACAAATTTTTTTTTTGGTGGGAATCTCTAGCTATAATTTACCTCCTCGAAGATCTGCCTGAGGAAGTTGATCTCATCAGTGAGGCTTTCCAGTTTGGCCTCCAGCTCAACCTTATTCATGTAGGCCTCATCAACATCCTACAAAAAGCAATCATAATTTAGTCATCATTTAAGATTAAAGTAAGCGTTTATGAGTAATTACATTGTTATAGACAATCTACGAACCTTCTTGATGAGCACAAACTCGTTCTCACACTCTGTGCGTTTGTTGATTTCATCTTCATACCTGAGGAGAAGTGAAGAAAATTACATTTGAGTTTTTGTTTTAAGTACACTAGGGGGCAGCAGTGCTCCATCTTTGTAATAAGAAACGCTTATCAGGTTTTTCTGGATTCACTTCGGTGTCTCCCATGTGTCTTAACATTAATCGGCCCATCAGATTTGTCTAGAGATCTATGAAAGGTGCTGTGAGGATGTTTGTTCAATAGCTGTAATCTATCTCATGCCTACGCCCATTTTAATTAGGAAACAGACATGTTTTTTCAGTGGGATGTTATGTATAAATGCGTATAATGTGATTCAAATCTCAAAAATGTTAGACAATGGGAAGGGAGTGACTAGAGCAGCCATGCAGTTTCTGTATCAGTTACATAATTCATGTTGGATAATGAAGTGGATTTACTCCCATCAGGCCTTTAAAACATGTTTTTCCTCAGTTTGAATTTATAGAGCCTGGGAACACTTAAGTGCACCACAAAAGCCTCCTTTGACAATACTTGGCCTCTGTCCATCCCCCAGGCGGAAAGTCCAGCCAAATTAAAATGAGGCTTTTGTGAAAGCCATTGTACGTACTTGTTTTTGAAGTCCTCGACAAGGCCTTGCATGTTGTGCAGGTCAGCCTCCAGCTTCATTTTGTCATTGCCAAGGCTGTCGAGCTGTCTGCGCAGGTTGGTGATGTAGGCCTCGAACATGGCGTCGATGTTGGAACGTGTGGCTGTCTGGTTCTGGAGGAGGCCCCATTTTGTCTCCAGCATCTTGTTTTGCTGCTCCAGGAAACGTACCTACATTGGCAAGACGAGAATAGAGGTTTTGTCTCAATCAAGGCACAAATGAAAACCATACTTGGCAGTAAGCGCAGCTTCAGAGAGAAACGCCCCCAGACCGATGCTGCACAGTCATTTTGGAATCACGGTTCTGCGCCAGCTCACAGAAGTGAGACCATATGCCAACATATTGCTTGTGGTTCAGTGGTCTTCACAATGAAAGTACTGTTTTCCTTAAATAATGAGAGATGCACATGTTTTCTACTTCTTTTCTGAAAATGGGACTATCTACAAAGGGGTGGCAGGAAGAAACTATATCTGCTGGAGTCTCTTGAAAGAGTGTGTAAATGGTGGGCGGTGAGCAAATAATTCAGTGATAAGGCTTTAACAGCTCAAGGTGAACATTGCACACACAATTAGGTTACTGAGCTACTTGACTAATCAGTTACTAATCAGCTTTCTCATTCAAAACATTGTTTTAATCAAATAATGTCATGCAAAGCATACTATAGTTAAGAGGAATGGCACAGAGGCTTAAAAGTTTGTCTGAATATTTCCTCCTCTTCTTGGCTTGAACGCTGTTATGTAACCCATCCAGTGCTATCCAGAACATGACCCCAGTTCTTCAAATTAAATATTAACTATCTAGGTATGTGACTGTCTTTTCTTCTACTATAGACCACTTTTGGTTGGAAATGCAATGATTATAGTTTGTAATAGGTTTCATGTCCTGCAGGACCTTTTTTGGGTGTGGACTCTCCACAAGGGCTTCAGAAGAGCCTCAGGGCATCCCATTCAAATGAAAAGCCATCACGCTCTGACCATGTACACACCCTTTTCTCTACTTTCCATAAGTGTGGTTTCTTTCTCTTTGATGAGAATTTATCTGATCCCACATATCTTTTATATGCCACTCTAGAGATGTTCTAAGCAGAAACTTTAGACAAAACACACTTTGATTGAAAAAACGGCAAAGAAAGAAACTTTCAACCCACCTTATCAATGAAAGAAGCGAAACGGTTGTTGAGGGTCTTGATTTGCTCTTTCTCCTGGGTGCGGACAATTTGGATGTTGGGGTCGATCTCCAGGTTCAGAGGTGCCAGGAGGCTCTTGTTGACGGTGACTGCTTGAATGGGTGCTATGCCACCGCCACCCATGCCCATGCCCATGCCCATTGATGTGCCAAGACCGTAGGCTGATGAGCTGCTGATGAAGCCACCACCTCCCATTCCAGATCCCATGCCACGGTTGGCACCTCCATAGGAGCTGCGCACACTGTAGCTCTGTCGGGTGGCACTGGGGCCGGAGTAGGACATACTGCTGAAACTGCGTGGGACAGATCCAGAGGAAGAGGACTTCACGGTGTAGGTGGTTTTCTTGCCGAAAGACATCCTTGCTGATGTGTTTTCTGTCTTGTGCTGGTAGAGAATGACCTGGAGCAAGGGGGAGCGAGAGCAGCAGATATGAGCCTTGTCTGCTGTGCTGGAGAAACTCGAGCAGATAGAGAACAGCAGACTCTGCCTCCTACTATATGTGCTGCCGAGTGGGAGGAGCCAAAAGCAGGCTCTCATTGGCCGGTGCTTAGGTGTAGAAAGTGGGTGTGGTTGAAATTCAACACTCGTATCCCTACATTCCTTCAACAAGAAAGTCTAACCAGAACATAGATGTTTTTGTAATTCAAAATGACTTGAACTTATAATTAAGTTTATAATTAAGGGAATTATAATGGTTTAAGCAATAAAATTGCTTCTACATTTTCAATGTTCCTTTGGAACCTAATTCTGGTTAAAATATATTAGTTGTTCTGTGAAAAAAATAAGGATTAATTTAATAAAAACCCAAAAACACAGTGTGGACATGTTAATAATATTAAACAGTAGTAATGAAGTACTCTAATGCAGCACCAGAATCTACAAGCCAATGAGTCACATTGAAATAGCTTGCAACTATGGATTTGCCTATACAAATAAGACATCTGGAAGGCTTTAAATTTCAGTTTAACCCTGTGACAGCTGACATGCTTTATCTCGTAGCACTGGAAGTTGCACAAAGTGTAGCATGTGACATCCAGCTGTGCTGAAGCATTACATCCAGCACCCAAGACAACTGTGATCTTGAAGTACCTTCATAAAGTTAAACTAAACATGGTGAAAATTAAGAATGTTACATACTGTAATACTTCACAAATCATAACTTGACAGACAGGACTATAGGCAAACCTAGTTGAAACTGTCCCACACCAACAGTTTCTCAGTTTAACGCAGGCAATACTCAACAGGTTTTAAAATTTATCCCCCAAGGTCCTGAAGGCCTCTGGATTCCAGAGAGCTCCTAAAGCTAATCAGGTTTATGGTCTTCCTGGGTTTATGGTTAAATACCCAGAGGCCTGTATTTTAAAAAATGGCTTAAAGATGATGAAGACTCTTTATTAGGCTTGAGTTTTGAGACTATGAGTTTTGAGGAAGCCATAAAGATAAGGTTGGGCCTTCGCCAGTTTTAATTATGTGACTTTTTTCTCTCACATCTTCGGTAAAACTTTACTCAGACTATAGACATTCTACTAACAGTAAGTAACTTTGCAACTGCATGTCAACTAGCAGTCATTAGAGTATTAGTAGACTGTCTGCTTAATGTCTTTATTTGGATGGGTCCACAACATACAACATACTGACTATAAGTAACTTTGCAAGTATATGTTGACTTCTACTAACCCTAAACCTAACCTAACAGTCTATCTGTTAATAGACATGTATTTGAAAATGAATGAGAATTAGTTGACATGTAGTTGCAAAGTTATGTATAGTTAGTAAAATGTCTAAAGTGGACTATCAAAATAAAATGTAATCCTTTTTTCTCTCATGTTTTCTTTTGATTTTAATTTTAGCTATTGAATATTCAAGATGTTTCAGGTGACCACACCAATGCATTGGAATTCTTGTTAATTCTTTAGGCATTACAGTATCTGCTCAAACAAAGCTAGATCTGCCATGACCTGTTCCTCCAGCACAGTCCTTTCCATTGACCACTCTAATTTCATCACCAGGTGTTTCAATGGTTGGGTCATCAGGCGTGGCAAGTGTTGCATTTAAAAGGCCTCATTATTCAAATCAATAATGTTAATTAAGTCAGAGTACAACTCAAGCTTCTGAGCAGCTTCTGCTAAAATGACCTAATGTGGTGCACGTGACATGCTTTCTCTCTGAGTGATACATTTTGGTGCCTCAAACAATGACTGTTGACTTTTCATCACTGTATCATGTAGAAACTGATTTAATCACTGATCTTAAGATCCTCTCTGCTTTCATCTCCTAAACTGGTTTTCAGTCACGGAGTTGTTATATCTTTAGGCACTAGTCTTTCCTAAGTTTACAGAATCCCGGCTATTGTTTTTGAGAGGAACCAGGGAAAACCTGACCAGGCTCACTTTTTCCATGCAGATATAATATGGCTTTATTTTTCAGACATGCCCTTCACTATCCAAACTGCCTGAAAACAGCAATCTTATTGTGACTTTACAAAGGGAACAAAACAATATACACTGTAGATACATAAATAAATAAAGTCTATTATCTCTTATACTACGGGCCATTGAATTCTCGAATCTGATTGGCTGACAAACATTCAAGTTTATTTTATTTAGTAAAGTTAAGTTGAATTATATATTTTAGTATACTTGATGTAGTATGTATACAAATATCAGTGTAGTAGTAGTATACTTGTAAGTGTACTATTTCAATACTCCTTGGGACTAAATTGGCCCACTTTTTAGTATATAAAAGTATACTTTAACATATACTTTAAGTATAACAGTAGTAACCTTTGAGTACACAACTAGTTTACATCGGTGTTTTTAGCTTGTACTGCAACTACACTAAAAGTGAACTTATAGGTATACTGACGGTTTTCTAATTAAATACTTGTAGCATTTTTAGTACACTCTGAAGTATAGTCTCAGTAAACTAATAGTTCAGTACTGCATGCATACTTGTAAGTTTTATTTAAGTGAACTTTACATCATACTTTAAGTATACTACTAAGACCCTATTTATATTAATTTGTATAATTTGTTATATGGATATCTGAACAAAACATCAAAAGAAAGAACAGGGTATCTGCTTGTAACCAAAAACATTTTATTCTTTTTTTAAACACTTGAATGTGGGTAAGTTTCATAAATAAAAAATAAAGAAATAAACAGCATTTTTAACAAAAAGCTGAAAAAAAGACTATGAATGGGATTCCGAATGATATAATCAAAACGTCGATCACGAGTCGATCAACACCCCAAAGCTTGACAGTCATTATTACCTCTTCATTGGACGACATTTTGATGCTGTTTTATGTCTGACGATTGTGTTATATTATATGTGGAAGCATCTGCTGTTTCAGTTTCTTCTTCACTTGTGTTTGTTCTCATGTGTTTTACACACAAGTATAGCTCAAATATATTTAGACTTTTTCTAAGAATAAGTCAAATATACCTAAATGTCATTTTAAGTATATTTCAGAGAGGTACATAAAGCCCATTTCTGAGAAGTACATAAAAAGTAGACTAAAAGTATTAGTATTCTATTTTAGTTTAAAAGAAGTATACTAATAGCACACTCGAATAAACAATTTTTTTGTAAGGCTCTCTCTCTCTTTTTCCGTCTGTCTGACTGTCGAAAAACTTAATTGTTCACTGTATTAGTCTGCTATCAATGGCTCAAGCGTTGTTACTAGGTCTAAAATGGCGTTTTGGAATTAGAAATGGAGGTGTTGGATGAGCTGCATAAGAAAAATAATCCTACTCACAATAGCGTTTTAATGACAAAAACCAGACAAATGTCTTGAAATATATCATCTGATTGATGTCTTGAGGTGTGGTAAACACACTGAATACTTAGAAAATAATGCACACCCAAGGTGGAGATGCGGCCACAACGCGAAGCAGAGCAATTATTCCTCACATAAATATTGAAACAATAAAATTTATTAATTTTATTACATAAAAAATAACTAAATTTGTCAGTGGGGTAGGAAAAAGTCTTATTTAGTTAGTAAGCTAAACAAGTCTTAATATTCTACAGCAAGTGTATCCATTTTTAAATGCGTGCATCTGATATTTTACAGAAAACATGATAAAATGCTAAGAACATAATACGTAATATGAACACAAATCGAATTTCTAGGTTGTTTGTAGCTATTTGTACCAGCTTTTCAAAATGGCCTACTGAAGTTTCTTAAAGGTTGTATCAGCGATTTCTAGCCTGAAACATAAAGTGTCAAATTCAGCTGACCTTTCATCACGATCCGCTCGCTGCCTGCCCCATAAATTGTCTGTGAAAAAACCGCGTCTCTCGGTCAGCCTAGGGTCCGAGATATGCCAAAAAAACAATCGGCACTACCAACCTTTCCACAGATAAACAAACAGTGTTCCAACCAATCAGCGTCAGGGGTTTGGTGTTGTGGACTTTCGCTCCGCCTCCCTCACATCCCAGCACCAGTACGAAAGTCCACAACACCAAACCCCTGACGCTGATTGGTTGGAACACTGTTTGTTTATCTGTGGAATAGTTGATAGCGCCGATTGTTTTTTTGGCATATCTCGGACCCTAGGCTGACCAGAGAGACGCGGTTTTTTCACAGACAATTTATGGGGCAGGCAGCGAGCGGATCGTGAAGAAAGGTCAGCTGAAATTGACACTTTATGTTTTAGGCTAGAAATCGCTGATACAACCTTTAAGGAGAGCCCTGCAGGAAGCATTCATGCCACTGAAACTAAGATATTTTTGAAGACAGTGTGCCTATGACTCACACTCTCTACCCAGAAGGTGAAAATGCGCCTCAGAATTACAACAGTGTCGCTCTGTAATGCACAATGCAGCACATCTTTTGATTTGTACCCCGCTGAACTGCGAACACAAAGTGGACCGTAACTAGTAGTTAGAAGTGGAATGTTTTCTAACATTCTCTGAATGTAAGAACAGGTGTGTCTGTTGTATTCTGAACTCTCCCAGGACATTTAGCTGTCCTTCCCTGTATCTTATCTCATAATCAGCAAGAAAACAACAAACAAGCGCAAAGATTGCTTAATTATAAGATTCCTCTTTTTGCGCAAGTATGGTGACTGACGAAGTCACTTTTTGTGACATTTAATGTCACATTGTGAACATGCCAATCCTTCCTCTAAAGCTCTGTATGTGTTTGAAAACATATGTTTCTCACATTCTTTCTGCAGAGCTAAGAATTAAGTTATGAATCATGTTGAATAACCTAATATTCCTGCTGTACTTGACTCAGTATACAATTGGCAATTGTCCGTGACTGAAACTTGGCAATCTAACTGAATCACTCTAATTTGAGCTTTGATCATATCTGATCTCATCAAGTGACTGATACTGTTAGAATCAGCTGAGCTGTGAATGAAGATGGCCTTTTGATGGCCACTTCACACCCCAGCAGAGAACAATGAATAGTGTGAACTTTGCGTTCTGCCAAACAATGATATTTCATGCTTTCAAGGTTCAGATTTCAATATTGCTTGATGCTTTTAGTTTTGCTTCACCGCTGAATGATTTCATCCACTCAGCATATACTGTGTTTGATTATCTTTGTGAAATCGGAGACACCCCACTACACCCAAAACACATACAGCTAACTTACTGAGCACTCCCTCAAGGTGCGTCACACTTTATTTCATGCTAAATTACTGACCCTGTTTCAAATGCGGGCGACAGGATATGATATCACGCTCTATGGCTTCTGTGTTGATAACTAGAATGCAGGAAACAGGAAATGATGTCACACTCTATAGCTTCTGTTTTAAAAATATTTAGCAGAACAAGTGTTTGATAATGCAACATTTATAAAAAGAAATGTTATTTGAGCAGCAAATCAGGATATTAGAATGATTTCTGGAAGATCCATGTGAGGCCTGTTTTTTTCAAAAATTAAAAAACATAATTGTGACTTTTTGTCTCACAATTCTGATTTTTTTTTAGGATTGCTTGATAAAAACTTGCCATTCTTACTTTTTTCTCAGATTTGTGAGATATGAAGTCACAATTGTGAGTCAGATTTGTGAGATATAAACTACAAGTTTGTATCTTGCAATTTTTTTAAATCTTGCAATTCTGCGAGTTATAAAGTCTAATTTTGAGCACTGAGCGTTTATATTACAATTCTGACTTTCTAACTCGCAATTGTGAGTTAATATCACACAATTCTGAGAAAAAAGTCAATGCGAGTTTATATCTCACATTTCTGAATTTATAACTCACAATTACGAGTTTATATCACACAATTCTGACTTTATAACTTACAATTGTTAGTTTATATCACAATTCTAAGAAAAAGGACTTTATGTCTCAGAATTGTGACTTTATATCAATTCTAACTTCATAACTCGCAATTGCAAGTTTATATCACACAATTCTGACTTTATAAGACAATTCTGAGAAAAAAAGTCAGGATTGTGACTTTATGTCTCAGTTCTGACTTCATAATTCGCAATTGCAAGTTTATATCTCACAATTCTGACTTTATTACTTACAATTACAAGTTCATATCTCACAATTCTGACTTTATAACTCACAATTATGAGTTTTTATCACAATTCTGAGAAAAAAAAGTTATTCAATGGCAGAAACAGACTTCCATACTGTAGACCGGGGTAATGATGCTGACATTTCAGCTTTCCATCACAGAAATAAAATATACATTATAAAATATGTTTACATAGAAAAGAGTTATTTTAAATTGTAATAATAGTTTACAATATTGCTGTTTTACTGTAGTCATGATTAAATATGTGCAGTCTTGGTAAACATAAAAGACTTCCAAAAATGTAACCAAGCCTACATTTTTAACAGTACTGTAAATCTACAGATGTACTGTTTACATCAGAATGCAACAATGTTTAACCAAAGATATGCTTATAGGCCTCAAAATAAATTCACCACTTGTGATGTTTACTTGCCCATCAAACATTTTAACTGGTCCCACCACAAATCAAACAATTTTTATTTTTAACAATGCATTTAATCTCAGTATCAAATTTGAAATACTGATATTTTTAATTAAAAGTTTCCTTTTTCTTTTTCTTTCTCTTTTTTCTTTTCCCTTCGTTTTTTTGTTAATTGAAGGTTTTAATAACAAAATATGATTTTTTAAAAATATGGCATGTGATGCAAACATTATTGCTTGGTTTGTAGATTTCAACGCATTCAAACTGATACATTTGCATAGCGTTAGCCCACTAAATAACATTATCTTGATGATAAACCAGCAATTTACTAATATACCAATACACACACACACACAAAAAACAAAAAAAACATGAAGAATGAACTTCTAAAGCATTTATTAATCTTAGTTAATGTTAATTTCAGTATTTACTAATGCATTATTAAAATCGCAAGTTGTGTTTAACATTAGTCAATGCACTTTGAACTAACATGAGCAAACAATGAACGACTGTATTTTTATAGTGTTAGTTATATATGTTATATATGTTAGTTAACACATTAACTAATGTTAACAAATGAAACATTATAAAGAAAGCCAAATATGTAAGTGTCAGGTATAAGAAAAAAGATTAAAAGATAAACAAATAGTAAAATTGCAGAAAAGAAAGAAAGGCTGGCCTGAAACACTCTCACTCTGGCCCTTGGCCAGCAAGCCACTCATTTGCATGCGTATGAATGGAAATAAATGGACACAAAGTCACGTGTGGCCACACGTTCACTCGTTGTCATGAAATTTTTGTAAATCAAAACTCAGTAAGACATTGAATTTACGTAAGTGATATCCCAAATGGTTTAAGGCATTTTAAAAATGTCAAAAACTTGGATCTGGGATATTTTCAGACAACCTCCAATCTCAGTGAGTCTAAACAAAAGCAGCACAAACATCTGCAGAATTTGTTCAAAAGCTGCAATCTGATAGTAGGAAGATTCCTCAGAGGTGAAATATTCAGTGGTTTTCAGTGGTTGAGCTCTTTTTTTCATACCACATGTCTGCTCAGTACTTCCCCAATGGCCACCTGACCAGAGGCCACGCCTCTAGTTGTTATAGCAACAGGGTTACCACAGAACACAAACTACTACTGACACAGATTCACGTGTTTCCTGGCCTCTGCTACACTGCAATTGAAAGTTTGATACGTTACTATGGTGACTTTTGAAGAGACAGCATATGATTACTAGTAAGCTTATCATCAAGCAAAACATGTGGGAAACGAGCAGTTGTTTATTGTGCAAGTTTATTATGAGAATGAGCATACTAAAAACATACAAGACAAGACTTGTCACATAAATGTTTATAAAAGACAATCATCATAAAACATCTTACCTTGGAAAAGAAAGTGGAAGTTACTTGGAAGTTCATTCACATTTTTTTTTTTCTTGTTTAGCTTGTAAAACTACACATGCATATTTTCATAGGCATGCGTGCTGATGAAAAATGTTTCACGTTATTGCTGAGGGCAAAGTTACTTCAAACGCTCAACTCAACAATAAATCTGTCAGCTTGAATATACTCTGGTATGTCAGATATGGCAGGAAGTTGTGAATGTAAAACAAACTGCTAAACAAAATATGGATTGTAAAAACAAGTTTATTTCAGTGTGCAAACTTGTAAGACTTGTAAGTACTTGTAGTTAATGTTTTTTTTTTGTTTGTTTTGCTTTGGTTTTAAGGATTAGTTCACTTCCAGAATTAAAATTTCCTGATGATTTACTCACCCCCATGTGATCCAAGATGTTCATGTCTTTCGTTCTTCAGTCGCAAAGAAATTAAGGTTTTTGAGGAAAACATTGAGGATTTTTCTCCATATAGTGGACTTCTATGGGGATCAATGTGTCGAAGGTCCAAATTGCATTTTCAATGCAGCTTCAAACAACTCTACACAATCCCAGCCAAGGAATAAGGGTCTTATCTAGCGAAACAATCAGTCATTTTCTATCAAAAATAAAAATGTATATACTTTTTAACCACAAATGGTCATCTTGCACTAGCTCTGCGATACGTGTCTACGTTTTCACACATTATGTAATCACGTTGGAGTGGTTAAAAAGTATAAACATTTTTATTTATTTTTTTAGAAAATGCCAGATCATTTCACTAAATAAGGCCCTTTTTCCTCAACTGGGAATGTTTAAAACCCTGTGAAGCTGCATTGAAAGCAAACCATGTAAACAATGTAAACAATATAGTGCAAAGTCCACTATATGGAGAAAAATTATGAAATGTTTTCCTCAAAAACCTTAACTTCTTTGCGACTGAAGAAAGAAAGACATGAACATCATGGATGACAAGGGGGTGAGTAAATTATCAGGAAATTTTGATTCTGGAAGTAATCGTATACAGTAATTACACAGTTCTCTAAAATGGCTGATTCTGATCGCAAGTGTCTCAGAGCTGGCAAATGCTATGAAAAATATGAAGCAAAGTGCAGAACTGAAATGCATGTTGTTGTTGTCATCCACAGTAGTATATGTGAAGTTATGGAGGACATATTAAGTACTAGATTTTTACACATTTGTAATCAAGTGTGTACTAATTACTGCAGCACTTAAACTGACTAATTTACTGCAGATATCACTGACATTTCCTATGACTTATTATGTTTTATTAAGTAAAACATTTTAATTTTCATCTTTTCAAGAATTGTATCAGTGATGATTAAGAAAAAATATTTAATAACATATTTTCCCTGTAATGCAGCTATTTAAAGAGATAGTTCACCCAAAAATAAAAATTCTGTCATTAATTACTCACCCTCATTTTGTTCCAAACCTATAAGATCTTAATCATTCATCTTCAGAACACAAACTGAGATATTTATGATGAAATCTGAGAGCTTTCTGACCTTCCATAGTCAGCAAAGGTCCTTCCATATTCAATGCCTAGAAGGTACCAAGATCATCAACATAATAGTCCATGTGACATCAGTGGTTCGATCTTAATTTTATAAAGCTACGAGAGAAAACTTTTTTTGCGCAAAAAAAAAAAAAACAACAACACAGTTTTATTCAACAAATGTCAAATGGACTATTTCGTCAATGTTTTTGGTACCCTTCTGGGCCTTCAACGTGGAAGAACCCTTGCTGTCTATTAGGGGTGTGCAAAGCAGCCGGTATTTGTATCTGTATTTGTATTTGTTGAGGAGGGAAAAGTATTTGTATTTGTATTCGAGTAAAATTCAAAATAGGTGTAAAATCCTGTTTTGTTTTGGTTTTGTGCGTTAACACTTATAATTTACGTTATAGTGTAAGTATTCTTTAATTATATCCATTATAATAATTATGTATATGCAATATTGGTTGATGTTTTTGAACATGTAACAAGGAACGCCATTGAAAAGAAAATAACATAACAGCCATTACCTCATCCATGGTTAAACCAACAACTAATAAAATACCATTGTGAACATTATGAACCCCACCACCACCCATCCTTGTTGGAGGATGCTGAACAGACAGAATAAAAACAAATAATACTTAAAAGAACTGTTCTTCTTCTGAATGAACTTCTTTCCCGTGGCGTCTGCCGTTGCTAAGCAACCATGACCTGATCTCTCAATGAAGACTCGGAAGCTTCAGTAAAGCATAAATGGATTTCCAGCATTAAAAATCGCTTGCAGTAGCTCTGCTATTAAAGTGCCCCTATTATGCCTTTTCAAATATGATATTTCATGTAGTGTGTCATGTAGCTGTATGTGAACATAAACTATCTGCAAAGTTGTGACGCCGACAGTGCACTATAAATGAAGTTTTTGTCTAACAAAAAAAAGAGTCGGCTCACATTCGCCTAAACGAGTCGTCAGCAATTCGAATCTTTTTTCTGTAACGGCCACACGTCACGAGCTACACATTTGCGTAATGTCCGCCCACGTTCAATTTCGCGAACAACTTGCCCGCCCACAAACAGTAGGCCTACCATTTTCACGTGGATTAACGTTACATCATGTCAAGAAGACGCCC
This sequence comes from Garra rufa, assembly GCF_049309525.1. NCBI lineage: Eukaryota > Metazoa > Chordata > Actinopteri > Cypriniformes > Cyprinidae > Garra > Garra rufa. The sequence goes on along the minus strand of NC_133378.1, from coordinate 5,058,832 downwards.
TGCGCTGTGAGAGTGAATTTGTTTTATATGCCCTTCCGAAAGATGAAACTACCAAGAATGAGTGGTTAACATTAATTTTTTCAACAACACCTCAGCAGTCCAATGCCAATCTTGTGTTGTGTTCGCGTCATTTTACTGATGACTGTTTTTCCAATCTTGGGGAGTAACCTTACAACGCGAGATTCACCAAACGCTTGGTTTTAAAAAATGGATCAGTGCCCAGTTTATTTGGACCGGCTTGCTCCTCTGAACTTCTACCTGTAAGTATGATTAATAATTGATGATTGCATTTTCTAGCGATCGTTCAAAATACGTCTTTGTGTACGTTATGGTGTGTAACAACCCCGCACATGTCTTGGTAAGCGGCTAACTTGCGTTTCTGTAGTTCTGTTGTTCAGCTGTGAGTGCAATGTAGTCTAAAAATTGTGATTGATGCAGCTTGACTGTCTGTCTGCCTTATTAGTTTAAGTAATGATAATGATAAACGATGGCTTAACGCAGTGTTATGGGTTGTACGTTACAGTGTTGAAGTTCACAACGTAGAGGTGTGCCCGGTTCGCTTACAAAAGCAAATTGCAAGCACTTTCCACAGTTATAATATGACACCCACTGAGAAACGTCCTGCTCCAGTCGTGCTTTCGAAACAGTTTCTTGTCGATGTGCCACTTCAACCGTTTCATCGTCAGACTCCGGCTCGAATTGATAGGGTAAAATCGAGGCTATCTTTTCTATGCATTAACAGGTCTCCGCAGCTGTCATTCAGTTATGCCAATGGGCGTTTCGTTTTGCGCTGAAGCGGTAGACCAATCCAAAAGGACTGCACCATCTGACCAATCACAGCAGTGAGGGCTCACGGAAAGGAGGGGTTTAGAGAGACTGATTCTTCGAATTGCTTCACACGAGTCGTTTACGAATCATTTAGAAACGGGGTAAAATTAAATCTAATTTTTGAGAAAACTAAAGTGTTTTTTGAACTTGCATACATGTAAACCTGTTTTAAGAGACTATTACAACAATATTAACTACCTTTAACATGGCATAATAGGGGCACTTTAAATTTATTTTAACATGGTTATTCCTGTACAGATATGATAAGCTGTTCCTCCAACTTGGCTGTTTTTCAATGTTATTAAGGGAAAGGGTGAAGCTGATTGGTTGGCTCTGGTCACATGACCTGCGCTGCGCTTGTGGCATTCTGAAAAGTTGAGATGTATTTATCTGGATGCGGCGCGGACGCACCTGGAAAAAACGAGCGCGTAGCACCGTGTCCGCGTCGCTTCCATTATGAGCGCGCATACCGCGCGTCTACATGTGAAACAACGAACTTGAGCGCGCATGTGAACGGCCCCCAATGGAATAATCTCCCGATCAAACTCTGCTTCCCAAAAGCTATAAACTGCCTCCAGAACCCAGTTAAGGTACAAAAATCTATTCAACAAAAAATAGTGATGCAGTGAAGTCTTTTTTCACCCAGCCGAGTCTTCTCTGTTGCTGTGTGTAGCAGCCTGTGTCAGTCACCTCTTTTAACTCCACCCCCGACTCCTGAATGTCACTCACTCACTCACGCGGGCATGCACTGACTGCGGTCTCATGAGGAAACGCAGCTTTTTGATATAAAGTTTTTCTTGTTCCCGAATACAAATATTTTTTAAAGTATTTGTTCGAAATAAGTATTTGTAAAAAACACGCTATTTGTGCTTTTCCGAATACTCCACCCCTACTGTCTATGCAGGGCCAAAAAGCTTTCGGATTTCATCAAAAATATCTTAATTTGTGTTCTGAAGATGAACAAAGGTCTTACAAGTTTGGAACGAGAAATTAATGACAGAATTTTCATTTTTGGTTGAACTATCCCTTTAAGCTACTTTCAGCTTTTTATTTGAACTGTTTCAAGAGACTAGCTTTGTTACATATTTAAGTTACTTAACTATGAGTAGTTTGTATCTTGGCAAGTAACAATGGAACTTTATGATATAACTAATTGATACATGTTTATACAAGGCCTTTTGTATGCAGTGTTTGGTTGTTGGGTGGAGATTTCTCACTCCTGACAATAGCAGACATGATATCCTTCCTCTCCAAAGTATCTAAACATATGGAATGAATATGGCGGCAAACGCAGCCTCTCTCTGGTTAGGTCCTGGCTATTTTTGGATTGCATGGGAAATCCATGGAAGAATTTCAACCGTTGCAGTATTATTGGAAGCTGTGTGTTCGTGATTCAGAGTTTCTACAACTCAAAGCTATTTCTGCAGGCCAGACCCAGTATGTGTGGGTGTGTCTAGAAAGAAAGAGGAGAAAAGGGAAAAAAGTCCAAGAGTTGGAAGAGAGAAAAATCAGTCTCTTGGTAGCATTGTTTAACTATATCTTTCTTCCTCATAACTTAACTATGTTCAAAATTATAGAAGCTTGTTTCTACCAAATAAAGGAATTACGACTACTATCTCAGAATTCAGAGATATAAAATCATAATTGCTAAAAAAAAGTGTAGATGTTAAATATATATTACAATTTCTTATTCTAACATAAAAGGTCTTTAAAGTTGTGTTTTGGTCCATTATGCTTTGGCACATTATCTGTCAAATTAACTAAAACTGAAAGCACAATATGGCTTAATCCTTTCATCAAGTTTTCGCTATGTGTTTCAAAGCAAATCGTGCACTTCTTATAGGCGATCATCTTGTGACCCGGTGTTTTTCGCACCTCAGAACAGCTCAGTTCACAGTGAACTCATTTATTTCCTGTGTTGTGAATTTGGTGCTCGTTTGGGAACGCAGTGGCCACTAGTTGAGAAAGGTTATGCTATCCAGTTCGGCTCCAAGCCGCCACCTTTCAGCGGGGTATTTCCAACATTAGTAAGCCCCGAGCAGGGTCTGATAATGGAACAAGAAGTAGACTCTCTTCTGAGGAAGGAGGCCATCGAGGTGGTCCCTCCTCAAGACAGGGAATCCGGATTCTACAGCCGTTACTTCATTGTTCCGAAGAAGGATGGGGGGCTTCGGCCCATCTTAGATCTCAGGCTTCTAAACCGCTCAGTTAGGAAACTGAAGTTCAGGATGCCTACTGTCAGACAGGTCGTCTCACAGATCAGGTCCAAGGACTGGTTCGTCACGATAGATCTAAAAGACGCTTATTTTCACGTCTCCATCCTTCTTCAGCACAGGAAGTTCCTCAGGTTCGCTTTCAGGGGCGAAGCGTACCAATACAGGGTTCTTCCGTTCGGCCTAGCTCTCTCACCCAGAACTTTTACGAAGTGTGTGGATGCTGCGCTGGCTCCACTGCGACTCCAGGGCATCCGCATACTCAATTACATAGACGACTGGCTGATCCTAGCCAGCTCGGAGCAGTTAGCGGTTCAGCATCAAGGTGTTGTTCTCGCTCACATGCAGAAGTTAGGGTTGAGACTCAACGCCAAGAAGAGTGTCCTCTCTCCATTACAGAGGACTACTTATCTGGGCGTGGTATGGGATTCATCCACGATGCGGGCACGATTGTCACCTGCTCGGATAGAGTCCATACTCACTGCAGTAATGCGGTCAAGCTAGGCCAGTCACTCACTGTTAAACAGTTCCAAGTACTGTTAGGTCTTATGGCAGCCGCCTCCAACGTAATACCTTTTGGACTGCTGCATATGAGACCACTACAGTGGTGGCTCAAAACCAGGGGGTTCTCCCCGAGGGGAAACCCACTCCGCAAGATCAGTGTCACGCGGCGTTGCCTACGCACCCTGGTCATGTGGAAGAAACCCTGGTTTCTCTCTCAGGGACCGGTCTTAGGGATGCCATGCCGCCGTGTCACACTAGCAACAGACGCGTCCCTTACCGGATGGGGAGCGGTCATGAGTGGCCGCTCAGCCCAAGGACTGTGGAGCCCGCACCATCACTCATGGCACATAAATTGCCTAGAGATGCTGGCGGTGTTCCAGGCCCTCAGGAGTTTTCTACCAGACCTGAGAAACCGTCATGTCCCCCCCTCACTGAAGGGTTACTTGAGACCTCCACTCTTAAGAGCTGATGGATCGAGCGTTGCTAGGCTTCCTCTCATTTTAGAGAGTCTTCTATGAAGCCTCCGTTCTCCAGAGGCTCCGCTTCTGTACTTACAAGCGCAGGTCTCTTAGGGTTGAGCGTTATCAGGCCTCCTCTCACTATAGAGAGTCGTTTTTGAAGCCTCCGTTCCCCAGAAGCTTCGCTTCCAGTACTTCCTAGCGTGAGTGTAGCCAGGTCTCCCCTCACGGAAGGGTTATTTGAGACCTCCACTCTTAAGAGCAGCTGGATTGAGCGTTGAGATTTCCTCTCATTTTAGAGAGTCTTCTGTGAAGCCTCTGTTCTCCAGAAGCTCCGCTTCTAGTACTAAAAAAAAAAAAAAAAAAAAAAAGCGTGAGTGTAGCTAGGTCTCCCCTCACGGAAGGGTTATCTGAGACCTCCACTCTTAAGAGCTGTTGGATTGAGCGTTGAGATTTCCTCTCATTTTAGAGAGTCTTCTGTGAAGCCTCCGTTCTCCAGAAGCTCCGCTTCCAGGAACTGCGGGTTGGTCCTATCGCCCCTGACATTCGTCAGGTACTATGAGCTTGACCTCAGAGCCGCTCCAGGCTCTGCTGTGCTCTCGGCCTAGTGCGCTAGGCCTAGAGAGTCAGCCACCTCCCTAGCCAGGAGAAGACTTCTCAAGGCGCATCTTTCTGCGGAAAGAAGAGAAGTGAGTTTCGCCAAACTAATGAGATCTGCAAAACTAAGAAATACTTAGCCTGTTGTCCGTGGAAATCTAGACAAAGGCTCCTACTCTCGCGTTCTGACACTACTAACAGACCGAGCTTTCAGTCCCTCTTGTCATGGCTGAAACCCCAAACAAAGGACTAAGACCCCTCGTGTGCCCGAGGGCCGAGGGGTGCCTCCTGCACTGACTGGCGAACCAGGCGGAGGTCTCTATTCTCGTGTGCCTGCGGGCCGAGAACTCTACAGCCCTCTTGTCCTCGGAATGCTAGACAATGGCTCACTTGCCCTCGTGTTCTGACGCAGTATGCTATCAGACCGAGTGTAATGCGGTCCCTCTGGTTCCGGAAACTACCTTGACCAAGGACCAAGACTCCTCATCTGCCTTAGAACAAGGCCGAGGAGTGCCTCATGCACTGGCTGGCTACCAGGCTGAGGCCCCTACTGTCTTCCCCGTGAGCCCGAGGGCCGGGGATTGCAGTGCCCTCTTGTCCGCGGTATGCCGACAATGGCCTTATCTCTCGCGTCCTGGCGTAGCACAGGCCGAGTCTTGGATCCCTCTTGCTCTGGCTGCACCCCCAGGCAAAGGATCACCCACTCCTCGTGCGCCCGAGGGCCGAGGAGCCTGGAGGTCAAGCTCACAGTCCTCGTGGGTCTACGGACCGGGGACTACACACACCATCTGTCCGCCGAGTGCTAGACAGTGGTCATTCGGTCCCTCTTGTTCTGGCTGACTCCCAGACAAAGGACTAAGACTCTGCGTGTGCCTGAGGGCCGCGGAGTACCTCTCGTTCTGGCTGGCGACCAGACTGAGGAAGACTACCATTCCTCGTGTGCCTGCGGGCCGAGGAGCACTCTTGGGGTCGAGTGCACTGTCCTCGTGGGTCTGCGGACCGAGGACTTCCCTCACCATCTGTCCGCCGAGTGCTAGACAGTGGTCATTCGGTCCTTCTTGTTCTGGCTAACTCCCAGACAAAGGACTAAGACTCTGCGTGTGCCTGACGGCCGCGGAGTACCTCTCGCTCTGGCTGGAGACCAGACAGAGGTAGTACCCCATTCCTCGTGTGCCTAAGGGCCGAGGACTACAGGGCCTCTTGTCCGCGGAATGCTAGACAAAGGCTCTTTCTTTCCACCTGCTGGCACAGACACTGCTCAGGGTTCGGAAATTATGGGGACGTAGGTAGTCTCGTTCCCCATAGCGTTTCTAGACGCGGCTCGAGTTCCCGGAAGGGAACGTCTCGGGTTACTATTGTAACCTTAGTTCCCTGAGGGAACGAGACGCCGCGTCTCGAACCATAATTCCCGCACCCTGCGGCGCTCGCTTCATGCTAGAGCTGCCGCGGGCTTCAAACGCACGCGTTTTATAGTTCCTGGTCGGTGACGTCACCGCGCCTGTGACGTCACCCCCGTCGTTCATTGGTTGTAAGACATGATTCAGAGTGCGGCCCGCCAATGGCGTTCCCCCTTAGCGTTTCTAGACGCGGCGTCTCGTTCCCTCAGGGAACTAAGGTTACAATAGTAACCCGAGACGTTTTCTGTCAAAATAAAAGCTTAAAAGTGCAGTATGAATTGCTGATAGTTAGCGTTTTAAATGGGTAATGGTACTGCAGTCCAAATTCAAAATATATTTTTCAAGTGTAGAAATTAGATCAGGAGTATTGTAATTTCCCTACTATAGTGTAAAGCAAAAATAATATACCTATGAAATTTATTTTACAGTGCAGTGCATAGGAATAATAACAATAATATAAAATTGTTATTATTGTTATTATATTCTAATTTGTTTGGCTTCTAAAACACCAGTGTAAATGTAATTTAGACTGAGACAGTATATTACAAATAAAAAGAGGGTTGAGTTGCCTTTAAAGTTTAGGTACAATCCAAACTTAGACTTAAGACTTAGACTTAAGTTTTCTAAGGAACATAGGTTGAAGCTCTTAATTTTGTACTCTTAAAGTGCATTAGATAGAAGAATTTAACTTTAAAATAAGCTAAATTTCCTTTTTGTCTTTTTATTTTTTAATAATATCGCAATAAATATTATATCATGGACCCGATATTATCGTATTGTGAGATTTTGATATTGTTACATCCCTAGAAAATATTGAAAAGAAGAAAAGTCTGAATTGTGGAATATAAACTTACAATCGCAAGAAAAGCTCAGAATTAAAAGATTAAAAGTTGCAGTTACCTTTTTATTTTTTATTCCATAGCAGAAACAATAAACTGAATTACAAAATTAACAAGATATACTGAGTTTATTTCTCATAGTTGTCACTTTTTTCTCAGAACTGAGTGTATATATCTCACAATTATGGGTTTATATCTTGCAATTGTGTTTATTTATCTCAGTACTGACTTTTTTTCCTAGAATTGCAAGAAACAAAGAAAAAATTGTGTGATAAAACACTGTTTAAAATACGTTTTTTTTAAATAGCAAGCAGTATGTAGTATACAGTATGGAGTAAACAGTACACTAGTACTGCACACCTCAGACTTTCCCTTATCTCACAGTTTGGCTGTTTCTCCAGTCAGTGTGATCTTTGTATTGTTCTTCATTCATCTCTGTTTATCTCTCTGTCTCCTCCCTATTCACACAATTCACTCACACCTTCTGTTAATGAATCACCTGTTACTACCAGGCTTGAATCTCTTACAAACATGTAATGAGTGTATCCTACCCATTTAACTGTATCTATGTATAGATACATCATTTGTTTCTTAATTACATGCACACCCTGTTCTAACAGTTAAGAAACACTTATCTTTTTACATTTTGATTAGGATCTCATTTAGATGTAGATGTCTGTATCATGCCAAGTTATTTTGTTGGGCTTTCCTCAACTGTTTTGATTCAAATCAATGAACACAGAGAATCTCTTTGGCCACCAGTCAAACCTGTTTTGTAGTAAAACAGAGAGTGAAGCAATATGTGTCCATCTCTTTCTGTGGGCCGCACCCTCCTGCTAATCAAAGTGATACGCAACTGCATATCAGCCAGACAAATCACAGGTCACACCACACCTTTTGGACAGGTTTCTTGATAAATTAGTGCTAAACAGATTTAATGACACCGGTCATAACCTGCTGAACATGCATTCTGATCCTGCTGCTCATCAATTGTTCTTAGAAAGTGAGTATTAGATTGAAATGTTGTGCATTTCCAAATAACGGGGGTTGGAGCTGAAGGAATGTGGGTGGGAGTGTTTTAGCACGGTAACGTCATATGACATAATGATCCACTGTGATTTGAATAGTACCTCAGAGATGACCTCAGTGCTCATCCCTCCATCGAATGTTTGTTTTTCTGCTATGTTGCCAAGCCAAATGAAAGCATTTTTTTCTAAAGAAATAACCTATATCTTAATACTGCTGAAAGGCAGATGTCTTTAGATGTCTTCTCCATTACATTATTAATGAATATATGTAAATTACTTGATGTGCTCAATAATTATGAGCAATCAGACCATGACCACACAGAATATGCACATGCACAAACCAGCAGATTTATAAACTATCACTCACAGTTCAACAAATCCCATACTATGTGTGTGCCTGCAAAAAAGAATGTGTAATACTTTAACAGAACAAAACAAAGCAAAGAAAAGCAAAACAAAAAACATTCCCAAATGAGAATTCTATTGAATTTTACATTTTCATTTCAGTTCATTACAGTTTTTTCTCCAAAATCAGACCAGAAGAGGCAACCAAAACGAAACAAAACATAAAAACAAAGCTAAACAAAACAAAACAAAAACCTTTCCCAAATTCTATTTAGATTAGGATTTTGTCTTGAGAATTCTAGTGTGTTTTCTCCTTCAAAATCAGACCAAAGATCCAACCAAACAAAACTAAACTAAAAACAAAACAAAACCAGCAAATCAAAGCAAAGCAAAGCAAAGCAAAACAAAACAAAACAAAACAAAACCAACAAAACAAAACAAAACAAAACAAAACAAAAAAACCTTTCCCAAATTCTGTCTAGACTATGATTTTGTCTTGAGAATTCTACAGTGTTTTCTCCTTCAAAATCAGATCAAAGATCCAACCAAACAAAACTAAACTAAAAACAAAACAAAACCAACAAAGCAAAGCAAAGCAAAGCAAAACAAAACAAAACAAAACAAAACCCTTTCCCAAATTCTATTTAGATTTGGATTTTGTCTTGAGAATTCTACAGTGTTTTCTCCTTCAAAATCAGACCAAAGATCCAACCAAACAAAACTAAACTAAAAACAAAACAAAACCAACAAAGCAAAGTAAAGCAAAATAAAATAAAAAACGTTCCCAAATTCTATCTAGATTTGGATTTTGTCTTGAGAATTCTACAAGTGTTTTTTCCTTCAAAATCAGACCAAAGATCCAACCAAACAAAACTAAACTAAAAACAAAACAAAACAAAACAAAACAAAACAAAACAAAAACCTTTCCCAAATTCTATCTAGATTTGGATTTTGTCTTGAGAATTTTACAGCGTTTTTTTTTTCCAATTTTTTATTTCAATTCCAAAACAAAAACAATTCCCAAATGAGAATTCTATATTTTGTACAGTTTTTTCTCCAAAAATCAGACCAGATGCAACCAAAACAAACTAAAATCAAAGCAAAGAAAAGCTAAACAAAACAAAACAGACCAGAATATGCAATTAAAATAAAACTAAAGTAAAGTAAACTAAGAACACTGCAAAGCTAAACAAAACAAAACAAACAAAAAAAACCTTTCCCAAATTCTATCTGGATTTTGTTTTTTGAGAATTCTACAGTGTTTTCCTTTAAAATCAGACCAGAAGATCCAACCAAACAAAACTAAACTAAACTAAACTGAATACAAAACAAAACAAAACCCATCCCCAAATTCCATCTGGGTCAGAATTTTGTCTTGAGAATTCTACAGAATTCTGCATTTTCTAAATGTAAACTAACCTAACAATTTTAAAATTCAAAATCAGACCAGAAGACGAACCAAAACTAAACAAAACAAAACAATTTCCAAATGAGAATTCTACTGTTTCTACAGTTTTTTTCTCCAAAATCAGACCAGAAGATGCAACCAAAACTAAACTAAACTAGAAACAAAGCAAAGAAAAGCTAAACAAAACACATCATTCTCAAATGAGATTCTACAGTTTCTATCAAGGGCGTAGATTTGCTCTGGACATTGGTGGGGACCTATGACAACACCCCCTACCCCCCCTTTGGCGCTGCTTGTATCTGAACGCAGCCATAGCCTCTCACATGATAGCAAGGAAAGGCACAGCCAATCAAAATGTTCATATGTGTTTTGGGGGCGGGAGGACTCAAGGAGAGAACGTATCCCTTTCTGCGTGTGTACGTTAATGTTGACAGTGCAATTTTTTTTTTAAGTGGATTAAATTATTGGTGGGGACATTTCAATGGTCGGAGGATATTGGTGGGGACAGATTTTTCTCCAAAATCAGACCAGAAGATGCAACCAAAACAAAACAAGACAAATCACAACAAAAATCAACTACAGATTCCATTCTGGCCTGAATTTTGTCTTAAGTATATATTCATGGTGACTTTGATTCTATTGGTGACCAACTGCTTAACTTTAACCTAAATATCATTCACTTTTTCCAGCATAGTTTCCTCACACATTTCCAAGACTTCACCAAAGAATTCTACAGATGTTTTCTTTTAAAATCAGACCAGATGAGGCAACCAAAGCAAAGCAATGAAAACCATAAAACAAAAATTCAATCTGGGCCTAAATTTTGTCTTTACACCTTCATGTTGAATAGTTATTTAACTTAAACCTAAATATCACTCACTTTTTGAGCTAAAACAGCTCCAAAAGCAGCCTAATTTAGTCCTGCTGTCATGGAGACCAACAGACGCCTGTGGAACTATGAGCATGTTAGTGAAAGGAAAAAAACCTGGAGAAAGCTATAAAACGACTGGCAAAGTTTTAAACTTTCCTATAAAGCACTGTGACGTCCATTGTAACAAAATGGAAAATACGTAGCACAACTCAAACCAGGCCACCCTACTAAATAAGCAACTGTATCAAATGTAAATGTATCATAATTTCAGAAATGAGAGAAACTGTCCAGATGTCAAGAAAATCTTCCAAGTTTTAGCTTCTTTGCGAGAGTCGCTAGAATGTCCAACATGAAGTCACGTCTGGATACAATCATAAGTGTATTGAATTTATTATGATAGTGAAAGGAGAAACATTTGGATGTTTAACATAAACAAAAGTGAAAAAAGCAAGGGACTAAATACTTTCTAAAGGCACTGGAACCTCAGTTTGTTATCCAGAAATACAGATATCCGCTTCTTTGAGAATGAAACAACTGTTTTAGTTGTATAATTTGTCCCAGCTGCAGACATCAAACTATGACTGTTACAAAAGGAACATATTAAATAATTTTATGTGTTCCAGTCTTTGTGAATAAGCACTTTGAAGCCTTACAAAAAATATCCAGTTGCATTGTGACAGGTTTCCTGTTTTCACTCTAGCCAAACTGGTTACAAGGTGAACACATGAACTCCAGTGACACCAGTACGCCTTTTTTATAATCATTCTAATACGAGTAATGAGTAATTAAAAACAATTTCTTAAATTATTCACAAAAGAAAGAGCATCCATTTTCTGTACTTTGAGCCTTACGTTGTTATTTGAAAAATGTAAAGAGCTCTTTTAATGGCTTTTTGTCTAGATTGGACTGGTCAGAAACAATTGTTTGTAATTGCAGTAATGAATCTAATGATCTTTTAGCAGATGACTGTTTGAGCACGTTTTGAACATTTAAGGCTTAAAATGAAGACAAATTGCTTAGTGCAGTCCTTGCATACATATATGAATCGTAAGCATATTTGCTTTGTTATTGTACACTAAGCAATTCAGTAAGTAGTCACTTAGTAGGTGCTTACGAAGCTTAAGTTTACACCACAGCTGAATGTGGCCCAAATTTTACCCTCACAGATCACGTCATACAAATTTTGAATGAATATTTTGAGAATATTTTTAATTCTGATCTAGCCACTTTCACATGCAGAAAGAAATTTTTGCAGTTATGCATCAGAACACATGAGCGTTTAATGCAATGTGGTCATGTGTTTTTAATAAACTTTGAATGTGGTCTGAAAGATGAGAACCTTGTTCATTTGTATTAAGAAGTTTTGCAGAGGCTCTGTATACACATGATATTAACATTGTTTTTAGGTGCTGATATATAGCCATATTGCACGGCTACCAGTGAGATATTGCATTAATACAGTTATAAACTGTTCGATGGCACGGTTTTGTAAATACATAAGAAACAACAATGGAATGCTTTTAAAAACCCTCTTTTGTGCGGAACTACTTCCTTCGGCCATGGATTCAAATCTCAAGCTGACAGTTCAACAGCTGAGCCTAGGCCTCTGATACTAATTTAAAAATGTCACATTAGAACTAGTAATGAAGGAACGCTGAGTTGCTTCATTAAAAGCTTATTGTATTACTGTATTAAAAGCTCACTGTATTATGTAGAGTATTATGAGAGCGAGATGGACTAATGCTGCTTTCACGTGCCTTCTCGGAATTATTGTAAATATGAGTTTTCTAATCTAAAATTAGAATGCCTCTCAAGTCATATTTACTACTGGGAAATTCAGAAATAATTTTGATACCGAGTTGGGCAGGTCATAAACTTTAAACATGGTGGAGGGGACAAACATTGCTGATGTCAATGCTGTTCTCACAACAACTACATCCCTTTGTCTTGTAGCTAAAGTGGTGTATTTATAGGTTGGAAATGAACGATCATTTGAAGCATATTGTATGTTTTATAAGCAGTGAAACAGGAATGCATTTGACCAAAATTTCAGAATTGTCAGCAAACATGCAGAATTGATGATTGTCAGCCAATGGGATGCTACATTTTATTCTTTCTGACATTAATGCACTTGAGTACGACACGCTCGTAATCACGACTTCATAAGAGGGAAATATGAAATTTCTGATAGCACGTGTAGCGAGTGTGATTACCTGCATCTGATACAGCATTCATTCTTCAGCTCAATCTCATATTAACAATAAAACATCAGTTTGAATGTCCACTGAGGAAAGCGATATCTTTGTTGTACTATCCTTTCATCTATTGTGGTTGATTTCTGATGACAGCACTGCTCATTGCATTTGCTGGCTGCGTCTTGTTGTAAGTAAAAATAACTTCCTTGTTTACACCCCAGTCTCTTTCAGTATAAAAATCTTTACTGCTGATTCTTGTCGCCATCTAATGGTGGAATAATGTAACTAAAATCACCATCACAAACACACGCACTCTTTCCTCATACTAGATACTATGACAACTATTATTTATATAAAATATAATTTATTAAATAATAATATTTAATAAACACGTACGCCATAATAGAAATTGCTAGGCAATTCAGCCAAAAGGATATACAGCATTACATTTACACAAAATATAATGTGATGAGATTTTGCCCACTAAACTATTAATTCTTAAACAAATAATAGATTATTGTGTCCAAAGACTGCTCGTTAGATTTGCCTAAAATGAATTATATCTCATTTTTAACCACTTTAGAGACATCAGAGCTAGTGGTAAATTCCAGAAGATTTGGCCGCGGTAAGGCTGCTCTTGGTGGGTTCATAAGCGCTGAACGGTTGCTGACACCCTGGAGCTCACATCTTTGAAAATGCCAAAGCAAACTTTCAAATAGATGTTATTAAACAAGTACATTCTCACCTAAAAATGCTTGAAATTGCATTCCGTGACACAAAAACAGAAATATTTAGAAAACTATAGTGGCATGGCTATGAGTGTGATATTGCGTTTATACAACAGTTTGACGGCAAGTTTTTAAATACATAAGAAACAATGGAGTGTCTTTAAAAACCCTCTTTTGTACAGAACTACTTCCTTTGGCCATAGATTCAAATCTCAAGTTGACAGTTGAGCCCAAGCCTCTGATACTAATTCAAAAATGTCACATCAGAACTAGTAATGAAGGAACGCTGAGTTGCATTCCATAAAAGCTTATTACTGTATTAAAAGCTCACTGTATTATGTAGAGTATGAAAGAGATGAACTAAGCAAGTGTGATTACCTGCACCTGATACAGCAGTCATTCTTCAGCTGAATCTCATATTTACAATACAACATTAGTTAGAATATCCACTGAGGAAAGTGATATCTTTATCGTACTATCCTTTCATCTGTTAAGGCTATGTCTTACAAGGTGTTGTTAAAAGTCAAAATAACTTCCTTGTTTAAAACCCTGTTTCAGACTCTTTCAATGTAAAAGTCTTTACTGCCGACTCTTGTCCCCATCTAATGGCAGAATAATGTAACTAAAATCACCATCATGAATTATTATGACAATTATTGATTAATAATATTTAATAAACAACAACAGCCATCACTATTTGCTCTGTAAAAAAATAATAGATTAATAAGACCAAATACTGCCTATTAGATTGATGCAAAACAATTATATCTCATGTTTAACCATTATAGAGACATGAGAGCCAGTGGTAAAACTACATTCTGTGACACAAAAACAGTAATATTTATAAAACTATAGTGGTTTTGTGCGTCCGCCATGACATTTGAAATTTATTTATTTATTATATGATATGATAAAAATGCAGATTTTTCATTGTACTTCTTGAACCTACAGCATTCCACTTACCAGCCCACCACATACCCATATGATTTAGGATTAAGTTGACAGATTTACTGAGTCAACTGATTTATTATATTTGCTAATATGCTGCTAAGATGAGCACAGACCTGCAACCTGTAAAACTGTTATTGAGATCTTTATCACTTTATGTAGCCAAACGTGAGCGAGTGTGGCTTGCCAGCCATGTTTTACCTACATATTCACTCTGACACTGTAATATGATCTTGTTATAGTGGGCGGAGAGTGTTTGTCGGTGTGCCTCTGTGCCAGCTCTAAAAAAGCACACATCCGTGTTAGTGTGAGGTCTGTATACACAACTCACCAGACAAAAGTCATGTGTATCTGTGTAAGTGCTCAACTGTCTGCCTGTGTGTTGGCGCAGTTTTAATGCACTAGTGTTGAGTGAGTTGTAGCAGAATGCCTTGTCTGGTTAGATGTCGACTGATATGAATTGAAAAGCAGTTTGCTTCAGTGTTATCCCTCCTAAAAAGCCATTAGTGAAACATCTGAAGAATTTAAAGCTCACCTTTAAAGAGAAACACAAACAAAGGATTCTAACACTTGCTGTTTCCTCTTATTGTCTCTGAGGCTCCAGTGTCGTCTTACAATGATTATGCACATGATTAATGGCCGCAGAATTTCCTAAGGCTATGTAGAGTGCACAAATATAGTCATTTAGTATAACTGTGCGCATGGCAAAAACAAAGGGTCATTTCTCAGGTAATCTAATACAATGTAGTAATCGTCAGATAGCAAACACCTCTGAGAGACTCAGTAAGCTGTAGCTGCAGGATTTTATGACATATCTGGTGTAGATTAGTAGCTTGTGGTTGGGAGTGAGTCAGTCTTTACTGAAGGGCGCACGCATGTGGTTTCCGCACAGCCTATCACATTTGTATCTGCTGATCTTGCTTCAATTAGATGTTCTCTTTGGGGAATGTAATCCACACAGTGAATGCAGAAAATAGTTGCTTTCTTCTTTATGAAGAGGAGAGATTAAGGTCAAGAGGTTATGCAGAAACATTTTGAATCACTTTCATTTAGCATTTTTAAAATGTGAATGATCCTGCAAAGTAGCCATCGTGCAGTGTTCGTGCTATGAACATAATGAAACCTCAAATCAGGTTGTGTACTTAGGAGAAGTATCACTTTAAATAAACCAGTAAACGATGCAATAAACCACAAGCAACTGCACAAAAATATGCAAGGAAAAAACACCACCCAGAATACCTTAGCAACTCCATAGTAATATGACAAACTAGTCGGAACACCTTAGCAACTGCATAGCAACATACAGGGAAAAAAACACTGAATATCTTAGCAACATGCAGAAAACACCATAAACACCTCCATAGAAGCTATATAGCAATGTGCAGAAAAACACGCTGAATATCTTAGCAAATGCATAGCAACAGGCAAAAAACACTGTGAATATCTTAGCAACTGCATAGCAACCTTCAGAAAAACTGTCAGAATATCTTAGCAACAGCATAGCAACATTAATAAAAACACTGTAAACAGCTTAGCAACTGCATAGTAACCTTCAGAAAAACTGTCAGAATATCTTAGCAACTGCTTAGCAACATTCAGAAAAAACACTGAATATCTTAGCAACATGCAGAAAACACTCTGAATATCTTAGCAACTGCTTAGCAACATGCAAATAAACACTGATTATCTTAGCACCTGCATAGCATCATTCAGAAAAATCACTGAATATCTTAGCAACTGCTTAGCAACATGCAGAAAACTGAATATTTTAACGACTACATAGCAAAATGCAGAAAACACTCTGAATATCTTAGCAACTGCTTAGCAACATGCAAAAAACACTCTGATTATCTTAGCACCTGCATAGCAACATTCAGAAAAAAAACACTGAATATTTTAGCGACTACATAGCAAAATGCAGAAATAACTCTGAATATCTTAGCAACTGCTTAGCAACATGCAAATAAACACTGATTATCTTAGCACCTGCATAGCATCATTCAGAAAAAACACTGAATATCTTAGCAACTGCTTAGCAACATGCAAATAAACACTGATTATCTTAGCACCTGCATAGCATCATTCAGAAAAAACACTGAATATCTTAGCAACATGCAGAAAACACTCTGAATATCTTAGCAACTGCTTAGCAACATGCAGAAAACTGAATATTTTAGCGACTACATAGCAAAATGCAGAAAACACTCTGAATATCTTAGCAACTGCTTAGCAACATGCAAAAAACACTCTGATTATCTTAGCACCTGCATAGCAACATTCAGAAAAAACACTAAAAATGCAGAAAAAACTCTGAGGGCTGGTTTCACAGACTAGACTAAGCCAGGATTAGGCCATAGTTCAATTAGGACATTAAAGTATTGTCCTATCTTAGCAACTGCTCTTCAACATGAAAAACTACCCAGAACACCTAGCAACTGCATAGCACTGCTAAAAACACCACGAACACCTTCATAGTAGCTACATAGCAACATGCAGAAAAACACTGTGAATGAAAAACATTTTTTTTCTGAATACCTCAGCATCTGGTTATATATCTGCTTAATATCTTAGCAACTACATAGCAACAGGCAGAAATCACTATGAATATCTTAGCAACTACATAGCAACATGCAGAAATCACTGAACATCTTAGTAACTGCATAGCAACATGCAGAAAACAGAATATCTTAGCACCTGCATAGCAACATTCAGAAAAAAACACTAAATATCTTAGCAACATGCAGAAAACACTCTGAATATCTTAGCAACTGCTTAGCAACATGCAGAAAACACTGAATATATTAGTGACTACATATAAAAATGCAGAAAAATCTCTGAGGGCTGGTTTTACAGACTAAACCAGGATTAGGCCATAATTCAATTAAGACATTAAAGTATTGTCCTATTTTAGCAACTGCTCTTTAACATGAAAAACTACCCAGAACACCTAACAACTGCATAGCACTGCAAAAAACACCATGAACACATTCATAGTAGCTACATAGCAACGTGCAGAAAAACACTGTGAATGAAAAACAAATTACTCAGAATACCTTAGCATCTGCTTGGTAACGTCCAGGAAAAAACACTTTGAATATCCTAAAACTGCATAGCAACATACAGGAAAAACACTCACGAATATCTTAGCAACTCACTGACAACATAAAAAAACTACTCAGAACAACTAGCAACTGCATAGCAACAGTAAAATACCCTGAACACCTTAGCAACTGCATAACAAAGCTAAAAACACCTTCATAGCAGCTACATAGCAATGTGCATAAAACACTTTGAATATCTTAGCAACTGCATAGCAATTCTAAAAAAAACACATTCATAGCAACAGCAGAAAACATTGTGAATATCTTAGCAGTTGCATAGCATAGCAACATGCAGAAAAATGCTTTGATTATCTTGGCAACTGCATAGCAATATAACAACTACCCAGGACATCTTAGAAAACACTTTGAATATCTAAGCAACTACATAGCAACAGGCAGAAAACAATCTGAATATCTTAGCAACTGCATAGTAACATGCAAAAAACACTGAATATCCTGGCAACTGCGTAGCAACATTCAGAAAAACACTATGAACATCTTAGCAACTGTATAGCAACATAAAAACCACTCAGAACATCTTAGAAACTGCATAGCAACATTTAGAAAAACACTATGACAAACACTATATCTTAGCAACTCATATCAACCAGCAAAAACACTCGAAAAATCTTTGCAACTATATAGCAACAGGCAAAAATCACTATGAATATCTTAGAAACTACTTATCAACAGACAGAAAACACTCTGAATGTCTCAGCAACTTGCATAGCAACAGGAAGAAAACACTATCTTAGCAACTACATAGCAACTGGCAAAAAACAAAAAACAATCTGAATATTCTGGCAACTGCATAGCAACATAAAAGCCACTCAGAACATCTTAGAAACTGCATAGCAACATTCAGAAACAACACTATGAATATCTTAGCAACTACTTAGCAACAGGCAGATAACACTCTAAATGCCTTAGCAACTGCATAGGAACAGGCTGAAAACATTGACTATCTTAGCAACTACATAGCAACAGGCAGAAAACAATCTGAATATCCTGGCAACTGCATGGCAACATAAAAGCCACTCTGAACATCTTAGAAACTGCATAGCAACATTCAGAAACAACACTATGAATATCTTAGCAACTACTTAGCAACAGGCAGATAACACTCTAAATGCCTTAGCAACTGCATAGGAACAGGCTGAAAACATTGACTATCTTAGCAACTACATAGCAACAGGCAGAAAACAATCTTAATATCCTGGCAACTGCATGGCAACATAAAAGCCACTCTAAACATCTTAGAAACTACATAGCAACAGGCAGAAAACACTCTGAATATCTTAGCAACTGTAGCAAAGTGAATAGCAAATTGAAACTACTCAGAACACCTAGCAAATTCATAACAGTGTAAAATAATACTCAGAACACCTAGCAACTGCGTAGCAACAGTAAAATACCCTGAACACCTTAGCAACTACATAGTGATGTGAACAACTACTCAAAACACCTAGCAACTGTATAATAATGTTAAAACCACAAGGAACGCTGTAGAAACTACATAGCAACATGCAGATGAACACTCTGAATATCTTAGCAGAAGACCTAACATGCTTAGTTAATAGCAACACATTGAAAACTACTCAGCAACTCCTAGCAGCTGCATAGCAACATTGTTACCATGGTTACCATAGCAACACCCTGGTAACCACAGACAGTACATGAGTAAGCATCACTCACTTTTTCTTCATCAAATGTACAACTCCAGTTAAAAACTTCCGATGTGCTTCTCCTTTAAATGTGGACTGAAGTAGCATCAAAATCAACCAGAACTTTTCTGTGGGCTGTGTGAGTCACCGGCTCTGATTATAGTGAACAAAAACAAGCCTTTTGTCTCGGCTTCAGAAGGAAATGACAGATTTGGAGACAACATGTGCATTATTGGTAACCAGCAGATGTTGGAATGAGTTCCCCTTTTTTAGCGTTTCCTTAAATTTTGTAACCATGGTGTCCATTTCGTGGTTCCTCTGGCATGAGTCAGCTATCTGTCTGTCTTATCATGAGGGGAATTGAGTAGGGTGTGGGCTTATTGTGGAAGTTGCACGTTTTTTGGCCACAGACTCTTATGCAAGTGGAAAGATTGGTCCAGAGCCAACTTTACAAAAAAAGCCCAGGATGGTCCAGAGGAAAACTCTGCCCCCTTTCCCCTGTTTTCTTGTGCTAATATTTTCCTCCTGTTTTGGACGTTGCCAATGTTTTTTTTTAATACCCCCCCCCCCCCTGCAGTAAGGCTGTCCGGTAACAGCGAAGGTCTTTGTGAGCAGGTCTGCGCATGATTGGTTAGTTCAGGGAGCGTGTGAAATGGCAGCAGGTATGATGGCAGAGGATTGGAATGCTCTGGACAGGGCAAAAGAGTGGAGGAGTGGAGGAAAGAGGGAGAGTTTGGGTGGGAAGCAATGGGTGAATCGAGAAGAAAATGAAGGGATTTGATAGGAATCATGGGTGCTGGAAAATATACGCCACACCTCAAATGAGTTTACACAACTTGCCTTTCTTTTTGAGAAAGAGACAGGCTTTTAGATTTGATTTCACCACAGGAACTGAGGTCTGAAAATGAATATGCTAGATATGTGGTTTTGCAGTTCTGCTTTAGGGCCTAGATTTTACACCAGACATCCAGTGGGGACTATATTTAAAGGGACAGTTGATTGATTGGTGATTGACTCACCTTCATGTTGTTCCAAACCTGTATGACTTTCTTTGTTCCCTGAAAAATGCTGGCTACCAAACAGGGTGAGACTTGAGTTTAGAAACAATTCTCACTATTAAGTTGCTTATTAGCATATTATTAGGCTGTTTATTAGTGCTTATAAAACACACATTAATGCCTTATTATGCATGACCATAATTTAGATCTCTTAATCTTACCAAATGACCTAACCAAACTAACCGAATGACCTTTCCAATGTGATTACATAATGGGTGAAGTCATAGACGTGCATCACAGAGCTAGTGAAAGACCAGCATTCGTGGTTAAAAACTATACAATTTTTTTTATTATTTGTGGAAAATTACCGATCGTTTTGCTAGATAAGACTCTTGTAGAGCCCTTTGAAGCTGCATTGAAACTGCAATTTGGACCCATAACCAATTGGCTCCCATTGAAGTTCACTATATGGAGAAAAATCCTGGAATGGGAGTGAACTATTCCTTTAACAAATACCTTACTAACTATTAATAAGCAGCAAATTAAAAGTGTTTATTGAGACAAAAGTCATAGTTAATAGTTAAAAGTGAGAATTGTTCCCCAAACTAAAGTGTGACTCCACACGGTTTTGGATCCTTTTGACAACGAGGAACTGTTTGGTTACCAACATTCTTTAAAATATCTTCTTATACACTGCCTTCCGAAAGTATTCATACCCCTTCGTTTTTTTTCACATTTTATTATGTTGCTGCCTTATGTTTAAACTGTTTTAAATTACTTTTTTCCACATAGTCTACACTCCATGCACCAAAATGACAAAGCAAAAACAGTTATCACAACTTCATTAATGTATTAAAAGAAAAACTGAAATAAGAAGATTGCATAAGTGTACATACCCTTAACTCAGTACTTTGCTGAAGCACCATTACAGCCTTGATGCAACAAGATTTGCACATTAACATTTGGCAATTATCTAACATTCTTCGCCTCACCTCTTTACCTCTCAAGCTCTGTCAGCTTGGATGGAGTCTGGCAGACATTTTTAGGTTTGATTGCGTTCAAGCCCAGGCTCTGGCTGGTCCACTCAAGGACATTTACAGAGTTGTCTATAAGCCACTGTGTGCTTAGGGTCATTGTCCTGTTGGAAGATGAACCTTCTGCCCAGTCTGATGTTCTGAATGCTCTGGACTAGGTTTTCATTAAGGTTATCTCAATATTTTGGTGCATTGAGCTTTTCTTCTACTCTGATGAGTCCTTCAGTCCCTGCCACTGAAAAACAACCCCACAGAATGAGGCTGCTACCACCTCACTTTATTTTTGGGATGGTACTTACAGGTGATGAGCAGTACCTGGTTTACCTTCAAACATGATGGTTGGAATTGAGGTTCATCGGACCACAGAATCTTGTTTCTCTCAGTCTGAGGGTCCTTTAGGTTCTTTTTTTTTTTTTTTTTACAAATTCCAAGTGTGTTTTCATGTGTCTTCACTGAGGAGAAAACTGAGTCTTGCCACACCGCCATAAAGCCCAGATCGGTGGAGTGTGGCAGTGATGTTTGTCCTTCTGTAGGTTTTTCCCATATATATGATCATGGAGCTCAACAACAGTGACTCAGGTTCTTGGTCACCAGTCTAACCAAACCCTTCTCCATCATTTGCTCAGTTCGGCCAGGAAGCCAGCTCCAGGAAGAGTCCTGGTTGTTTGCTTGTCTGAACACCTCCCCAGATGTGTGGCTTCATGCTATTCTGTTTCTGAGCTCCACGGGCATTTTTTTTATACCTCAGGGCTTGGTTTTTGCTCTAATATGCATTTTAAGCTGTTAGACCTTTTATTAAGATGTGTGTGCCTTTTCATTCAATCATATAATCATACCCATTCAATTGAATTTGCCAGAGGTTAACTTCACTAGTAACATTTACAAGCAATATGAATGCTCCTGAGCTAAATTTCAACTGTCCCAGATAAGGGTATGAATACTTATGCAATGGAATCCTTTAGGTTGCTAATTTTTAATTAAATTTGCAAAACCTGTTTTTGCTTTGCCATATGGTGTATGGAGTGTAGACTGATGTTAAAACAGTAATTTAAAGCAGTTTAACATAAAGCAGCAACATAACAAAATGTAAAAAAAAAAAGAAGGGGTATGAATACTTTCGCAGACACTGTATGTTTTACATATCTAAGGGTTTGTAAAGACATGAGAGTACTATATGAAATATTTTTTTATTTTTGAAGGAACTATCCCTTTAATGTAGCCTCCTATATTCGTTTTTGAGGATGGGAGCATGTCACGCAATGTCCGTGTTGGCATCTGCCTAATTTGACTACCCTTTACCTACTGAGTGACCTATTGAGTTTGTGCCAAATACCAGTTGGATGCAAGGCCTTTGACGTCAAAAACGAGACATGTTAAGCTTCTTCTCCACCCTTTTGAAAAGTATATAAGCTTATTTTTGTTATTCAAACTATGTGTGATACTTAAATGCTTATCTGCAGTTTAATTTTTCGCATTGCTTTCCTGATAGGAACTAATCTGCAGTGCATTTTTGGGTTGTAAACCACTTTGCTTGATGCTTGTGTCTGGAAAAGAGAGGAGACGGAAACCCTCAACGTATATACATTCTAACATATGGAAATGGTTAAAATTAGTGCGCTTGGGATGGTAAGTATTAGTCACAGTCAAGGAGTGTCGAGTAGGTAATCATTGGGTTGCCAAATCCAGATTGTATGTTCCATCTATTTTATGCTCCTTAATCTCTCTTTCTAGCTCTTTCTTTTCTTCGGGGATTGCATAACAAGCCTTTTCTTTTCACATTCGTCAACTAACATGTTGCCAAAGCCCTGATGAAAGATTATCAAAAAAAAAAAAATTATTCTGGCCCCAAGTAACCAGTAATTATGTCCAATATATATAATCCAATAATCATATTTATCCTGTCAGTAGTGTGCATCTGACAACAGCTTCTAAACCAGCAACTATAAAAGACAAAAGCTAGAAAAAATTTTATATTACAAGTCAAAAGTTTTTGAACAGTAAGATTTTAATTTCTTTTAAAGAAATCTCTTCTGCTCACCAAGCCTGCATCTATTTGATTAAAAATACAGAAATATTTTTACTATTTAAAATAACTGTTTTCTATTTGGATATATTTTAAAATATAATTTATTCCTGTGATTTCAAAGCTGAATTTTTAGCATCATTACTCTTCTTTCTAATATTCTGATTTGCTGCTCAAAAAACATTTATTATTATTATTATGTTAAAAACAGCTGAGCAGCATTTATCTGAAATAGAAATCTTTTGTAAAATTATAAATGTCTTTATCATCATTGATCGATTTAAAGCATCCTTGCTAAATAAAAGTATTAATTTCTTCCCCCTCCCCCAAAAAAGTAAAAAAATAAAATAAAAAATTGATACTGACTCCAAGCTTTTGAATATTATAGTGTATAATATTACAAAAGCTTTTTTATTTCAGATAAATGTTGATTTTTGAATCAACTGTGACTGTTTTAAATATGATTATTAATATTAATAATAATAATAATAATAATAATAAATGTTTCTTGAACTGCAAATCAGCATATTAGAATGATTTCTGAAGGATCACGTGACACTGAAGACTGGAGTAATGATGCTAAAAAATTCAGCTTTGATTACATAAATTATATTTTAATATATATTCAAATAGAAAACAGTTATTTTAAATAGTAAAAATACTTCAAAATGTTACTGTTTTTGCTGTACTTTATATCAAATAAATGCAGGCTTGGTGAGCAGAAGAGACTAATTTAAAAACATTACAAATCATTACAAATCTTGCTTTTCAAAAATTTTTGACTGATATATTATATTATACTGTATTACATTATATTTTCAATCCTCAAAAATCTCAAGCAGCACAACTGTTTCCAACACTGATAATAATCAGCATATTAGAATGATTTCTGAAGGCTCATCTGACACAAAATTCACCTTTCCATCACAGTAATAAATTCAGGTTTCATATTTTGGGCTTTTTGGTTTTTCATAAAGTGTTTTTTCAGACTAGTGGGGAAAAAACATCCAAAAACACCACTTAGTGTTTCTTTAATAGCACTTTATCTATTTGTGTCAATAGATTTAAATTACAATACATATTTTTGAAGGCCGTTTTCTCAAAATGAGTTTTTTGTCCTACACTGAGCCATAAACCTCCACTTCAGTAGCACTTACACACACCAAACTTGACATTTTTAATCCTGTCTATATCCTGAAGGTTTATACAGAGGGATTTGTTTAAATATAATTCGCTTGATTTTAAAAAACTGTAAAAAATATTTTGCCTGTTCTAAGTATTTTCTGAATTATGGAGTGACAAAATGAGATACCCAAAACTCCCTCTGTCAAAACATTTGACTCTAATATGTCAAAAAAATTAAACAAGAATTTTAAAAACTGACTTTATCCAGTGTTTAGATTTTTGTACTAGAAATGTGTGCATATTACTGCATATTTCATTAAATAATGCCTCATTTGCATATTAAAACCATTTTAGAAAACTTGTAATACAAAAAATATTTGCAATTACCAATGTAATCAATCAACTGGGTAAGTAAGGTGATAACTATTAGTTAATTACCATACTTACCTGCAGTGTGTCACCTTAATAGAACACAATTATTTTAAATTGTAATAATATTTCAGAATATTGCTGATTTTATCAAAATTTTTAAATAAAAAGATAAAAAAAATGCTATTCAATATTGCTGTTTTTATCCCATCAATGCAGACTTTGTGAATATAACGGACTTCCTTTAAAAATATTTTAAAAAGTCTTACAGACTCCAAAACGTTTGAGCAATAGAGTGTGTGTGTGTTTATACACAGCTTACAGAACTGATAAATATACACCGCATATGTGCATTTATGCTTTTGGCAGGTGTTTGTAAAAAATTTAATTAAAAAAAAGTACTACAGGCTACAAATACACATATGAACCTAAATGTCTGTCACATTGTTTACTCTTGTAAACCTGTCATTATTAATGGACCTGCATTATTAATAAAGCCGAATGTGCTTGGATCCGTGCTGTTGCACCACGCCTTTTACTGACACCTGTGAACTTCATCTGCTGCTAACAGTACAATTCAAGCCTCATTTCTATTCATGCCGTGCCAAAACCACGATTCAGACAGCTGCACCTCTGCTCTAATGACAACCGGACAGACAGTGTTAATGAAACACTATTCCAGGCCCAAGTCTCTAATGCTGATAGTATTTACTCTAGTTTTACTCCCAAGGGATCCACCCAAGCAGAGCACACATGACGGAGCGTTTGATTGTGACGCCTGACTTGGAAACCATTTGCCAATTAGCTTCATTGTGTTTACGTGAGGCAACTATGAGTAAGAGAAGATAAAGTTGTCCGGCCAAAAGGAGGTAATAACACAGGTCAAGGGGGGGATTTTACTAAATGTGTAGGCGTCCTTGAATCCCCTGGAGGAGATGGGGGGAGAAATGGGAAGAGATTGGGTTACGCAAGACAGAGTGAAAAAGTGCAACAATGTGTGAAAGACCTCGAGTACATGAGAAATGCGATAAGCGGGAAGAGAATGAATATTTCAACCGCAATTTGTTCGTTTTAAGGCCAGGATGGGCAAAATGACAGAGAAGAGAAGGGAGAGAAAGAGGAATGTAGATGGAAGTGGGTTGAGGCTGTTATTTCCTCCACATTCAGTGTGCATTGTTCCGATAACAGCTGTCTGGAGCATTCAGGCCAGCATGGAGGTTCGCTTTTCCTGCTGTCCCCTCCCTAACTTTCCCCGGTTGTTTTGGAAACCACGCATGGTTTGTTAGGTATGCAGGGGCCATGCGATATGAGAGGCTTGATTTCAATCATCTTCAGTTCATACTGATGTCACAACAAAGAGGCGTCACCATGATGAAAATTATCTCACTGTGATATTGTGGACAAAAGAAAAGGTGAGGTGAAGGAGAAGTGAAGAGAATGATAAAAGTACAAGGAGTACCAGTTGCTATTACCTGTAAAGCTCACCTGGAAACTGTACTTCTGCCCTCTACTGTACTAAATGGGAAGTGGAATTAATTTCCACCAGAGGGCATTCACATGATTGTTTACACTAATAATGCATGTGTACATGAATACACAAGCATATAAAAAAGTATAACAAATAATCCATTAGCAAAACAAGTTTCCGAATACTCGAGATATGTTTAATTCAATTTATACATACATACATTTGAAGTCACAAGTTTACCTTGCAGAATCTGAAAAATGCTAATTATTTTACCAAAATAAGAGGGATCATACAAAATACATGTTATTTTTTATTTAGTACTGACCTGAGTAAGATATTTCACATAAAAGACATTTACATATAGTCCACAAGAGAAAACAATAGTTGAATTTATAAAAATGACCCTGTTGAAAAGTTTACATACATATGATCCACAGCTGTTTTTTATTTATTTGTTTGTTTGTTTAGTGATTCATGAGTCCCTTGTTTGTCCTGAACAGTTAAACTGCCCGCTGTTCTTCAGAAAAAGTCCTTCAGGTCCCACTAATTCTTCGGTTTTTCCGCATTTTTGTGTATTTGAACCTTTTCCAACAATTTATGATTTTGAGATTCATCTTTTCACACTGAGGACAACTGAGAGACTCATATGCAACTATTACAGAAGGTTCAAATGCTCACTGATGCTCCAGAAGGAAACACAATGCATTAAGGGGGGTGAAAACGTTTTGAATTTGAAGATCAGGGTAAATTTAACTTATTTTGTCTTCAGGGAAACATGTAGGTATCTTCTGTAGGTTCTGGAGGGCAGTACTATATAAAAAACTGATATTTAGACAAAATCAGAAAAATGTACACATCTTCATTCTGGCAAAAACTTTTCACCCCCAGCTTAATTCATTGTTTTTCCTTCTGGATCATCAGTGAGTGTTTGAACCTTCTGTAATAGTTGCATATGAGTCCCTCAGTTGTCCTCAGTGTGAAAAGATGGATCGCAAAATCATACAGTCATCGTTTGAAAAGGTTCAAATACACAAAAATGCTGAAAAACTAAAGAATTTGTGGGACCTGAAGGATTTTTCTGAAGAACAGCGGGCAGTTTAACTATTCAGGACAAGATTCCTTGGTTGGGATTGTGTAGAGTCCTTCGAAGCTGCATTGAAACTGCAGATTGGACCTTCAACCCACTGATCCCCATTGAAGCCCACTATATGGAGAAAAATCCTGGAATGATTTCCTCAAAAACCTTTATTTCTTTTTGACTGAAGAAAGTAAGACATAAACATCTTGGGTGACATGGAGGTAAATTATCAGGAAATTTGTATTCTGGAAGTGAACTCACCCTTACTAAGAAGTAATTTATAGTGGCAAAAGTCATAGTTAATAGTTAATTAATAGCAAGAGTAGACCTTAATATTAAGTGTGCTATATCTGTTTACGAGAGATAAAACATGCACTCCTACAACCATCAATAACATATTACAATAAAAACACTATAAATTCAACTCTGTCATACTGTAATGTATTTTAAGTAGATCATTAACAACCGCTTGGCGTAAATGCACAGTAGTTATTGATTGAAAACTGCTCTGAAACCGAAACCCTGTAGAATGTGCAACAGCACTGAGTTTCGACTTAGAACGTGAGGCACTCGCATTTACCTCAATCACTGCCTTTTTATTTGTAATAATCAGCTGTATTGTGATTTTTGTTCCCAAACTTTAGGCCTTTTAAAATGTTAAGACTTTTATTATACATTGTTATAGCATTTAAGATATTTAAGGTCTAGCTTTTGAGCATTCAATCATTATTTTCTCTTGCGGACTGTAAATGTCTTTTATGCAAAATATC
Source organism: Garra rufa (assembly GCF_049309525.1). Taxonomy (NCBI): domain Eukaryota; kingdom Metazoa; phylum Chordata; class Actinopteri; order Cypriniformes; family Cyprinidae; genus Garra; species Garra rufa. The sequence goes on along the minus strand of NC_133378.1, from coordinate 5,030,843 downwards.
TTATTTTTATGTGAAATATCTTATTAAAAATGCAAATAAAGCAGAACTGTCGCTTTTTAGCACAATGGTAACCCCAAAATATTCAGAAAAAGAACAGAAAGTCTTCAAAACATCTCGGGTTACGTACGTAACCTCGGTTCCCTGAAGGGAACGAGACGCTGCGTCACAATGCTGGGAACGCCTCCTGCGTGAGCACGTACTGAATCATGTGTGCCAACTAGTCCAATAGGAGTGTGAGACGTCACGGGTGTCATGACGTCACCGACCAGGAAGTATAAGAGCACGTACGGTGAAACACAGCGCTAGCTTCTGGAGACAGCAAGCGCTGCAGGGATGCCGAAGTATGGCCTTGAGACGCAGCGTCTAGTTCCCTTCAGGGAACCGAGGTTACATACGTAAGCATCCATTCCCCGGGCCTCAGCCCCTGCCTCGACAGGATGTCTGCCCCCACATTGAGGTGCCCAGGGATGTGTACTGCTCTCAGCGAGAGGAGTTTCCCTTGGGCCCACACAAGGATCTGGTGCGCCAGCTTGTACAAGGGGCGCGAACGCAGACCTCCCTGGTGGTTGATATAAGAGACCACCGCTGTGTTGTCGGTACGCACCAACACATGGTGACCTCTTAGGTCTGGGAGAAAGTGCTTCAGAGCCTGAAGCACGGCCATCATCTCCAGGCAGTTGATGTGCCACGTGAGATGATGGTCTCTCCACCGACCGTGGGCCAAGCGGCCACTCATGACCGCTCCCCATCCAGTGAGAGATGCATCTGTCGCAAGCGTGATGCAGTGACAAGGAGCTCCCAGCACTGGGCCCTGAGTCAAGAACCAAGGCTTCCTCCACATGTCTAAAGCACGAAAGCATCGCCGCGTGACTTTGATCATGGAAAGTTGATTTCCCCTCGGGCAAAACCCTTTGGCTTTGAGCCACCACTGTAGGGGTCTCATGTACAGCAGGCCAAAAGGAATCACGTTGGACGCAGCTGCCATCAGACCTAACAGTTTGTGAAACTGCCATACAGTGAGTGACCGGCCCTCTTTCACTCTCGCGACCTGGGTGCGGATTGACTTGATACGAGCGGGGGACAGGATTGCCCGCATCGTAGTAGAATCTCACACCACACCGAGATAAGTGGTTCTCTGAGCTGGAGAAAGCACACTTTTCTAGGCGTTTATTCTTAACCCCAGCACTTTTATGTGTGACAGAACAACATCTCGATGTTGAACTGCCATCTGTTGTGATTGGGCCAAAATCAGCCAATCGTCTATGTAGTTGAGTATGCGGATGCCCTGGAGTCGCAGAGGAGCCAGAGCTGCATCCACACACTTCGTGAAAGTGCGGGGTGAGAGTGCTAGGCCGAAAGGAAGAACCCGATATTGGTATGCTTTGCCCCTGAAAGCAAACCTCAGGAACTTCCTGTGTTGAGGAAAGATGGAGACGTGAAAATAGGCGTCTTTGAGATCTATAGTCACAAACCAGTCCTCGGACCTGATGTGTGAGACCACCTGTTTCACCGTCAGCATTTTGAACTTGAGGCGTCTGACCGCATGATTTAGAACGTGCAGGTCTAGAATAGGCCTCAGCCCTCCATCTTTCTTTGGAACAATGACGTACTGGCTGTAGAACCCGTACTCTCGCTCGTAAGGAGGGACCACCTCGATGGCCTCCTTCCCCAGGAGAGTATTTACTTCCTGTTCCATTACCAGAGCCTGCTTGGGACCCACCACTGTGGGAAAGACCCCGTTGAAGGGGGAGGAGGTGAACCGAACTGAATGCGGTAACCCTCTTCTACAGTACGCAGGACCCACTGAGAGATATTTGGCAGAAGTTTCCACGCTGCCAGAAAATCTACAAGGGGAATCAGCCTCTCGAGGCTGACCTCTGGATTTAAAGGAACGGCTAGCCGGGGGTCCCGAAACTGGGGACTGAGTGACCCAGCTAGCTGTTCAAGGGACCTCTGAAGAGGTCGCGAGCCTCCTAGCACCGCTACGAGATCGGACGGTGACTGAGAGATATGCTTGCTGGGGGCCGCTGCGCCCTGAGACACCAGAGGTGGCAGGGTTAGCAGGGTGGACCTTTGAGGACACTGAGGAGAGACGGGCACCGTAAAACGAGGTGTGAACCGCCCTTCCCCAGAGGGGACTGTCCTCATTAGCCCTGGGCCACAACCTGCTTTTTGGCCGAGCTCTTCTTGGCCCTCAGAACCTCCCTCAGGTCAGTCTGGGGCTTTGAGGAGCTCGGCTTAGAGCGCCACTGGAACTCCCGCTCCCTGCTCTGCGGGGGAGATGGGAGGCGACGCTCTGCTTCTGTGCCTCCCTGTGTGAGGAGCCAGGGGACCGCTGATGCCCAGCGGCCCCCTGAGCTGGAGGACGGCAAGGGAGAAACCGCTGGAACGCCGCCGCTTGACGTTGCGTCTCCTGGTGCTTGTCGACGACGGCGCTCACGGCGCCACCAAACAGACCAGAGGGCACAAGCGAGGCGTCCAGAAGGAAGACCCTGTCTTTCTCTTTGATGTTAGACAGGGTCAACCATAAGTGTCTCTCCGCGGCCACCAGGGCTGCCATAGACCGCCCAATGGAGCGAGCGGTCTCCTTGGTGGCACGGAGAGACAGATCAGCGTTTTTCCGGAGCTCGGCTAGATCTTCAGGTCGAACTCCATCGCCCTCATCCAGCTGTTTCAGTTGGTTGGCTTGGTACGCCTGTAACACCGCCATGGTGTGCAGACACGCACCAGCCTGACCTGCTGCCGCATAACCCTTCCCAACGAGAGCAGAAGTTGTTCTCAGTGGTTTAGAGGGAAGGGTTGGAGCCTTCAGAGAAGATGCAGCATCGGGGGACAGATAGCTCGCAAGCGTCTGTTCCACCCGATGCACCTCCTTGTAAGTGCGCTCTGACAGCCCCGCCACGTGAGAATAGTGAGCGGCCGACGGGCTGTAGAGACGCACTGAAAAGGGTTTTTCCCATGACCTCGACACCTCAGTGTGGAGGTCGGGGAAAAATGGAAGGCTCCTGCGGGGAGGTGACAGCGGAGATCGCATAAAACGCTCATCCAGCTTGCTTTTCCGCGATTCAGCATGTTTCTTGGCTGGCTAGTCTAAACTGAGAGCAGACACGGCGCGAGAAACCACCTCTAACAGCTCCTCAAACTGGGGGGACTGCGGGTGCGGTGCTTCGTCATCGACACCCTCCACATCAACCTCCTCGGAGGAAGAGAGGAGAAGTGCCGAGCCTTCTCCTTGGGGGGAAGAAACCGCAGAGCGGGCTTCCGAACCCAAAGAGAAAGTGACAGATCCAGCAGGTGAGGAAAGAGATAGGGACTCGCCCGTCTCCATTCCCTCTGCTAGATCTATGTGCGAGCCCCACGAGTGTAATCGCCGCTCCGCCTCAGCGGAAGCGGGACCAGACCCGCGGGGAACACTAGTGAAGACTCCCTTCTCAAAGAGAGCCTTCCTAGAGCGAAGCACCCGCAATGGCATGCACAAGCAGTGCGGGCAGTCAGCCCCCTCGAGGGCTGAAGCCGCATGCTGTGCACCCATGCAAGCAACACACAAAGTGTGTGTGTCCTCACTCGTAATGAAGCGAGTGCAAGGAGGCACACACACTTTGTAATGTTGCTGCTTATCTTTTTGGACAAACTTAGACATCACTCTCAAAACAAAAGCTGTGCTAACTTGCACAAAACGGAGAATGAATGACAACACACAGACACAGAGCGTTTGCTGAAACGACAGAAGCTAGCACTTCCTGGTCGGTGATGTCATGACGCCCGTGATGTCTCACACTCCTATTGGAGTTGGCACACATGATTCAGTACGTGCTCACGCAGGAGGCGTTCCCAGCGTTGTGACGCAGCTTGAGTTTCCTGTAAGGGAACCCCCAGTTCTCATCTTTCTCAAAATGCATAAAATAACATTTTTAATGAAACAAAGTGATTAATGCAGTCCCAAGATATAAGTATTAAGTTAACTTCCATTTAACCAACGTAAGTGGACTGAACACTGAAAGGAAGTAAATTAAGTAATAAAAATCAATAAAGATCCAGAGAATGGCATCAAGTCGCACCCTTTTTTGGTCCTAACTTATATGTTTATCTAAGATTATAGGGTTAAAAGTCTCCAAAATACTACTGTGCAATCAATGACGGGAAGATATTAGTCATATAGTGGAGTGATTGAGGATCACAGTCCAAGCTAGAGTGAAAGACAGAGCAACTAATGACCCTGTTTTTTTCATCACCTGTTCATAATCTCTGCAGACTGATGAAGTACTGGGCAACCACCCACTAAAATTAAACATATCAAGGGGGTTGTCCTGCACAGGAGGGTTGTTTTAGAGGTCACTGGCCGCTGTGAGAATTTGAAGTAGTGACTCATTTTGTTTGCAAATGAAGCAGTTCAACTGAAATGATGTCTTATGTGAGCACTACAGTCTGCCATTCCCAGAACACTCTTGTGATCTCTGGGTCACTGACTGATTGAGAGTTGCCAAAAGCGTACTCTGGATTTTGTTTTACTTGGATGAAGGGGGACAAGGATCCTTTGGCCCTTGTCATAAAATGTTCATTCACTGGTTTATTTCCATTCCTTGGAATAGGGAAAGGCAATAATTAAACTGTCGTTTAGAGGCATAAAACAAGAATGAGGGCTTTTGAGCACCAACTGTGCTAAGACACACAAAACAGCTTAAATAAATTACAGTCAGTAACGACTTCAACTGTTTAGAGAAAATATACTGCATGCAAAACAGTGTCAACATCGGTTAACAAAAGAATGGATCAGCAAAACTACTGCCATGAGTCTGTGTTACTTCATGAAAGTTTGGTCACACTTTGTTTTAAGGTCCAATTCTCACTTTGAGATAACTATTATCTATGACTTTTGTTTCAATAAACACCCAACAATTGCTTATTAATTGTAAGGTAGTTCAGTTTAGAAGAGAGAAGACTGAACAGATTAGTAAAGAAGATATACCAACATAAAGAAAAATAATAATGGCAAAATTATATTTAAAAAAAGAAAATTACATATATACAGTTGAAGTCAAAAGTTTACATACACCTTGCAGAATCTGCAAAATGTTAATTATTTGACCAAAATAAGAGGGATCAAACAAAATGCATGTTATTTTTTATTTAGTACTGACCTGAATAAGATATTTAACATAAAATATGTTTACATATAGTCCACAAGAGAAAATAATAGCTGAATTTAAAAAATGACCCTGTTCAAAAGTTTACATAGACTTGATTCTTAATACTGTGTTGTTACCTGAATGATCCACAGCTGGTTTTTTTGTTTGTTTTTTGTTTAGTAATAGTTGTTCATGAGTCCCTTGTTTGTCCTGAACAGGTAAACTGCCTGCTGTTCTTCAGAAAAATCCTCCAGGTCCTACAAATTCTTTGGTTTTTTAGCATTTTTGTGTATTTGAACCCTTTCCAACAATGACTGTATGATTTTAAGATCCACACTGAGGACAGCTGAAGGACTCATATGCAACTATTACAGAAGGTTCAAACTAGGGATGCACCGATACGAATCGGCCGATCATGCTTGCGCGTTTTGTCAGTAAAGCCGGTTCTGTAATCAGCGGTAAATGCCATCAGGTGAGTATATACGGCTCAACGTGAAATCACGCACCTGATGGCATTTACCGCTGATTACAGAACCGGCTTTACTGACAAAACGCGCAAGTGATCGGACGATACGGATCGGTGCATCCCTAGTTCAAACACTCACTGATGCTCCAGAACGAAACATGATGCATTAAGAGCCAGGGCTGAAAACTTTTGAACAGAATGAAGATGTGTACATTTTTCTTATTTTGCCTAAATATTCTATATTGTTTTCATTTAGTACTGCCCTCCAGAAGCTACAGAAGATACCTACATGTTTCCCAGAAAACAGAATAAGTTAAACTTACCCTGACCTTCAAATAATTAAGGTCTCTGCATCGTGTTTCCTTCAGTGAACAGTTCTTAAAATAATCATATTTTTCTTAAAATACATTTTATAGAAACATTCTAAATAATTCTAAAACCAACATTCCAAGATTCCAATATTCAAAATTCCAAAAAGAAAAAAGTATGGAATTATGTAATGGATGTTAAAAGGTTCTTAATGGAATAAATAACCTTTATTTGTATATATATATTTTATGGCTGATAACTGTACAGTACATTTTCCTAAAACATATTTTGCTTAGCCATAGTTTATTTGGATGTTTTATTGTTTGATTTGTGGACCTGTTTTGGAAAGAACATTAGAGACTGGACCCTCTAGGAGCTTTAATTGAATACTCCTGTTTTATATTTTCTCTCAGGGCCACACAGCTGCCAAGTCATGTAAGAAGAAGATGTTCCAACATCCTAATGTCAACAGAAAAATGAAATACTCAAATAAATGCACACAGCAGGGCCGACCAAATGTGAACAAGATAGGGAAATTGACCCAGAAGGGGTTTTTACGGGGCAGGAGTGTGGTTTAAAGCCTGTTAGTTTTAGCAAAGCTTGGATAGGAATCTCTACCCATGAGTCTCCGCTGTTATCTATTCTCTCATATTAGCTTGTGCACATTCCGGCACATTCCAGGGGCGAATAAAGTGGCATAAAGACAGCGGGAGGGATTTGAGAGAATGAGTGGGAGGCTTTGGGTTCTCAGTCCTGACACAATCCAGCCCTGTTGCTTGTCAGGAACTGCCTCTCCCAGGTCAGAGGTCTGCTGAGAGAGCGAGTCTGGAAGTCTTGGTTGCGTCTTTGATCACCACTGATGCAGATTGAACATGCACCTCCTCAAAGAACCTAACAAAACACTGATAACAAAACCTGAACAAGCATGTTTGAAATAACAACGGCTGGATTTACATAAAAACATTCTCGTGTTCTTATTTTACTAGCGATGCCAATTTTTGAAAAGTGGACAATCGAGCTTGGAAATCATGTGATTTAGCAGGGTCTCCATACACAGATGGTCTTAAAGACCCAGTGAAATCACATTTGGAGCTTTGTGGCTTTTAGCCAATGTCTGTTAGATCATCTAAACAGCTTAATCAGTTGTAGAACAGTAGAGATTTCAGTTAACCTTGCAGTGGCGATCACGGCTCGCACGTCAGAGTGTTGACTCATGGCACAATGGTCTTTGCGGTGTCATGAGGTCAAATTCCTGAGGATCTCCTCTGTGAAACCACTTGGATGAATGGCAAAACATGTAGTAAACGGAAAACACACCCTACAAATGCTAAGAGACAGAGATGAACTTCTCAGAAGGGTTTTTTATACATTATAATCTATTTCAATTAAACTGCACAGACCACACAATGCAGTGTTTGAAATACAAGTTATTTATTTATTCCATTTTTTTTTTTTTTTTAATTTTTCAAGTTTCTAAGTGAGAAGTACTTTGTAATTGGAACTGTTACAGGAACTCTTCCTCTCCTTGTTTTTGCAAAAACAAGCATGAATGCTAAAAAGTGCAGGAGGCACTATGAAATAGTGAAATATTAAACTATATGAAATATGTTTTCATTTTTCCCAAATTCATTTTTTTGCCCCTCTAAATTCAGATTTATCAGTTTAATTTTTCTAGACTTAATTTTAATGGTTGGATTAAAAATGATTAATCAAAAAGCATGTCTGATTAATTGATATCATGGAACTTACACAATTTAACAGCAAATTATTAAAAGGTTAACAAAAATATTTTTTAGGCCCTATGAATTTTTTTTTCTCAAATTCAGTTTAATTGTTACCAAATTTTGTGTTTTCCATTAATTTTCTAAATTCAATTTTATTAGTTTCATTAAATTTTAATAATCAAATGCATCTCTAATTAATTGATTTTAATAAATGTATTTTATTTTTAAAAAAAATATTATATATATATATATATATTTTTTTTTTCAGAAATACTGTGTTGTGTATTTATTTTCTGGTAAATAAATTCCGGTAAATAATTTTTCTGTTAAATATTCCTTAAAAGCTGGGTAGATTAAAATTGTAGTCCATTATTGATTACAGATTACATTATGAAAACAGTAGTTAGTAACATAATCTAGGTTACTCATTTTAGGTACACTTTTTAGATTACTTTAAATTGTTTTAAATTAAGATTAACACTTAACATTTAATACATTTATAATTTTTTTAAATAAAAAAAAAACAATTAAATGTGCCATATTGATATGAAAAGTGAAAAGATAGAAAATATTCAATTTCTGATATCAAATTAAATTCAAAATTACATAATAATAATAGTGAATAGTGAGTTGATAAAAAACCTAATAATTAATTCAATTATAAAAATGTCAAATCAAAAAGCTATTTAAACACTTTAACACAAAAAAATTAATATTTTAGTTGTTTACCTGCATGTCAATGCAAACATTAACCAACATCAAAGAACTGTAAACATGTGAATGTGTTGTTAAATAATTGAAATATTACCTTTCTGTCAGGGGTGTGTGCAGGACGAGATGAGACGAAAGACGAGAGTAACAATAAACACGATATTTAATATAATAATTCAAGAGGATCAATGCAGGAACAGGCAGGGCACACATAACACAACATTAAGGATCAACAAAACACTGAACTCAAAGACAGACTAATAAAGGGAACTGATAATTACAGACAGGTGACTAATTACAGAGACACAGGTGGAACAGATGACAGTGATGAGGACTAAACCAAAAGACTACAGAATGGCAGGGGGAGACAATGGGAGAAACCAATAACATGACAGACAGAACTGTGACATTACGCCCCCCTCCGAATAGGTGCGTCCTCGCACCGTAGGGAAAAAAAAAAAAAAGAGAGGGGCGGCAAACCAGAAACAGAGTCCATGAGGGAGGGGGCTTCGGCGGAGGACGGCACCCCTGGAGGGGGACAACAAACAAAGTCAACAGAGTCCAGGGGGGCGACGAAGGTGGGAGGAGCCAGGGAAGAAACAGGAGGGACCCGGAGCAGGAGGCACAGAGCAAGACCCAGGCCACAGCCATGAAGATCCATGGTGGAGCCGACGGAGGGAGGAGCCATGGTGGAGGATGGGCTGACGACTCCAGGGGTCCGACCGACAGAGGCAGAGCAGGTGAAGGATGAGCCCGAGGCGGAGACGGAGACGGAGAGCCAAAGATCCTGAGCGACACCGAGGATCCGGAGGGCCAAGGCGGAGCCAGAGGCTCTGGCGACCAAGGCGGAGATCCGGAGGGCCGTGATGGAGCCGGAGCGACAGAGGACTGAGGTGGAGCTGGGGGGAGGGAGGAGCCCAACGGAGCCGATGGGACGGAGCGACGAGGCGTAGCCAGAGGAGAAGAGTCCGTAGGTGATGGCGGGATGACAACCGACCAAGGCGGAGCCGGAGGGACGAGGAAGCCCGGTGGAGCTGGTGGGCCGACGGGCGACGCTGAAGATGAGGGAGCTGAGAGCTGTGGTGGAGCCGCAGGGTCGGAGGGCCGAGGCGGAGTTCTGGACTCTGAGGCTGGAGGTGGAGATGAGGGATCCTCCAGCCGAGACGCCGATGGAAGCTGGCAGACCTGCGGCGAGCCCACTGCACAGATGGAGGACTGAGGGTGAGCAGGGGGGCTGACAGGTGACAGCGGGGTTTCTGGAAGGCTGGATGGAACCAGCAGAGATTCAGGATGGCTGGACGGAACCAGCGGAGACTCAGGATGGCTGGACGGAACCAGCGGAGATTCAGGACGGCTGGACGGAACCAGCGGAGGACAGGCAGATCCAGACAGAAGAGGGCGGGTGGGGGGGAAGTTCATACAAGCCAGTGGTTTAGAAAAAAAGTCTATTAAATCCCCAGAGTGTTGCTCAAGCTCACCCCCAGTGGTGGTGCAGTGGGCAGGGCTCTCTACCGCCCTCTCTTGCTCCACGCAGCACTCCACCGTCGCAGATAGAGGTCGGCTCACGCTCTTGGTCGGAGGTTTTGATCCCATCGGCAGTCCATACTGTGGCCGCTCCGGGCTCAGGCTCTCCGTTCGCGGTGAATGCGGGCTCATACTCTGCATGTTGGGGTGATGTTTGGCTGGGCTCTGGGTCTGGAGTGGGGCTGACGTCCTCTTCGACGATGCCGACAGTCCACGACGATCCACAGGACGCCAGCACCCACTCAACGTAATCGGCGAAGCTCTCTCGAGGACCCTCCCCGGACAGCTGCGCTTTCGTGGCGATGTTTAGTCCTGCACGGTAGAACGTGCACAGGCAGCTGTCCGGGTAATGCGTCTGTGGCGCGAGGAACACAAAGTCTCTTGTGTGGTCCTCGAGAGAGCGGTTCCCCTGCTCCAGGAGGATGATGTAGACGGCAGGGATATCCATGAAGGGCAAAGAAAAAATAAATAAAACACTGTTACAAAAAACAGAAAAGAAACGCAGGGGAAGACGCCGTGACTGTTTGGGTCGATCCTTCTGTCAGGGGTGTGTGCAGGACGAGATGAGACGAAAGACGAGAGTAACAATAAACACGATATTTAATATAATAATTCAAGAGGATCAATGCAGGAACAGGCAGGATCAGGCAGGGCACACATAACACAACGTTAAGGATCGACAAAACACTGAACTCAAAGACAGACTAATAAAGGGAACTGATAATTACAGACAGGTGACTAATTACAGAGACACAGGTGGAACAGATGACAGTGATGAGGACTAAACCTAACGACTACAGAATGGCAGGGGGAGAAAATGGGAGAAACCAATAACATGACAGACAGAACTGTGACACTTTCAAGCAATATTGCAAGCAAATATTATATTTTAAGGGGTTTGGCTGACAAAAATGTTTGGAAATCCCTGCATTACATGAACAAACATTAATAAACATAAAAGCAATGTCATTACACTGCCAAAGTTTACCAGGTTTGAAATATTTTTGTCCAGACTTCAATATATTTGAATATCTTACTGCCAATGTGATATAATCATGTAATCCATAAAAAGTAACTGTAATCTGATTATATGCGTTTTAAAAATGTAATATACTCTAATTACAAGTACTTAATTACTGGTAGTACTACTATCATTACATTAAATAATATGTTTCTGTCACATTTTCTTCAAGTTAAACCGAGTTTTTTTTTTTTTTTTGACAGGTTGCTGTGAAGACCTTTAAGTTTCAGTTTGTATATGATATAAAGACAGTTTTTCTCAAAAGAAATAATAAAATGCTTGTGAAGTGAGTCTCAGAACAATTCTAGAGATTGTTTATGTGTTCATTTACTCAGATATTGAAGCAGCAGAATCTGAAAACAAATTCTGAGTTATGTTTTCCACATCATGGATATCATATAGAATAACAAACAAATTAATAACAAACAAAGTAAATTACGTGACACAAGCTGATTTGTGTGTGTGTGTGTGTGTGTGTGAGTGCGTGCGTGTGTGTGTGTGTGTGTTTGTGTGTGTGTGTGTGTGTGTGTGTGTGTGTGTGTGTTTGATAAAGCTTTAAAATATAGAAGTTAAATTGTTACTACATTAAATAAAATTAATATCTAGGCCTATTAATACCAACTTTTAAATGCTACAATTAATTGTTCAATTTCAAATGCTTTTTATTTAATACAGGTATTGGTATCTGCAGTACTGGCATTGATTTTTGTATCCGATCAGAAAGAAGATAAATAACATCGCCCCTCCTTATCACTGACCCCAGTGCCTCTTAGACTCAGTCTGGATTGTCTTTTGCTGAGGTGGAACTTCCTGTAGAGCAGGACAAAAACATTAACAGGAACCCAATTTTAGAGGTTACCCCCTACCTTCCTGTATTTATGGAAAAGTCAACACAGAATGAGTCAGGGGCAGAATGAAACCCTGGCCTTCTGGCTTGAATAACAAGACAGTGATTGAGAGTGAATAAAGTAATACAATACAGCTACTACAGCCTGGAGCCTAATACTTCATGCTCAGCCACACACCGATTCATCTAAAGTGCTCTACAGTGAGTCATGTGCAATTTTCAGCTCATTCCCGAAAACTAATAGGCCTACCTGAGACATATGCTGCTGATACATGGCCTTCACACTGTCTATCCACTTTCAGACTACTGTGCCACTATCCACAAACATATGAGGTATTTCTCTGACCAGAGAAAGAGCCATGAGCAATAGAGGGAGAGGAGAGAGGTCAGAGGGGTTTTCAGATCAAAGCCAAGTCCTTCATAATGGCTGGTTTCAAATGGTCTCTGGTTTGCTCCTCTGTTTGCCTTTAAGAGAGCATTTGAGGCTGGGCGTTGTTTTGATGTTTCTCACAAGGACACAATCTAAAAGCACTATTGTGAGACAATAAGGTCCATTGGTTAACTACTTTAGATAGCAAAAGAACTAAGAATGAACAATACTTCTTTTCAATTTCAGCTTTTACTAATGCATTATTTAACATCACAAGTTGTGTTTGTAAACTAAAGTGAACAAACAATGAACCACTGTACTTTTCTTAACATTAACAAAGATTAAAAATTAGTGTAATAAATGTATTATTCATTGTTCGTTCATGATAATTAATACATTAACTGATGTTAACAAAGACACCTTATTGTAAAGTGTTACTACTAAAACTTAAAAATAGTAAACATGTTAAAAATAGTAACACTTCACAATAAGACTTTTGTTAACCTTAGCAATATTTATTAATCTTTGTTAATGCTTCTATAAGATTTTTAATGTATTTTAAATAAGTTTCTAATGCTCATCAAGGCAGTGTTTATTTGATCAAAAATACAGAAAAAAATAATATTGTGAAATATTATTACGATGTAAAATAACATTATTCTATTTTAATACACATGAAAAATCGAATTTAATTCTATGATCAAAGCTGAAATTTTTAATCATTACTGCAGTATTTAGTGTCACATGATCCTTCATAAATCATTCTAATTTGCTGATTTATTATCAATGTTGAAAAAAGTGTGCAACCTGTGTTCCTTTTTTTCAGTTTTCTTTGATGAATAAAAAGTTAAAAAGAACAATGTTTATTTGAAATAGAAACTTTTCTAACAATATTCACTACTGTTCAACAGTTTGGGGTCAGTGAATTTTTATTCCTTCTTTTTTGACAAAAAATAACACTTTTATTCAGCAAGGATGTTTTAAATTGATAAACAATGATAGCAAAGACTTAGATATTGTTAGAAAATATTTCTTTTTTGAATAAATGCTGTTCTTTTTTACTTTTTATTCATCGAAACATTCTAAAAAAAAGTACCACAAGTTCCAACAAAATATTTTGTAGCACAACTTTTGCCAAAAGTGATAATTCTGATAATAAATCAGCATATTACAATGATTTCTGAATGATCATGTGACACTGAAACTGTAGTAATTGCTGATGAAAATTCAGCTTTGTGTCACAGGATTTTTTAAAATGTATATTATTTTATATTGTGATAACATTATGCAATATTATGTTTTTTTTTCTGTATTTTTGATCAAATAAATGCAGTCTTGATGAGCATAAGAGACTTCTTTTAAGAACATTACAAGTCTCACTGATCCCAAACTTTTGAATGCCAGTGTACATTTTGTTCATTGTTTGTTCATGTTAATTCACAGTCCATTACCTAATATTACCAGATATAACTTCTGATTGTAAAATGTATTATTAAATCCTGAAATTAACTGAAATAAATATTGATAAATACTGCAGAAATATTGTTCATCGTTGTTTTAACTAATATGTGACCCTGGACCACAAAACCAGTCATAAGGTTAAATTTTACAAAACTGAGATATATATGTCAAATGAAAGCTCAATAAATAAGCTTTCTATTAATGTATGGTTTGTTATGATATGACAATATTTGGCCGAGATACACCTATTTGAAAATCTGGAATCTGAGGGTGCAAAAAAATCAAAATACCTTTAAAAAATCACCTTTAAAGTTGTCCAAATTAAGTTCTTAACAATGCATATTACTAATCAAAAATTACATTTTGATATATTTATAGTAGGAATTTTACAAAAAATCTTCATGGAACATGATCTTTACTTAATTTCCTAATGATTTTTGGCATAAAAGAAAAATCAATAATTTTGACCCATACAATGTATTTTTGGCTATTGCTACAAATATACCCCAGCGACTTAAGACTGGTTTTGTGGTCCAAGGTCACATATAGTTAACTAATGTTAATGAATGAAACCTTAATTTAAAGTCTTACCAAATCGTTTTTGTTAATTGAAATAAGCTGGAAAAAAAAAATGTTGGCTTGGGAACAATCTTTAATAAAATAGGTTTAAACTGAAGTAATAAAATTTTATTTCAAAAGCAGAAATATTAAAAAAAAAAAACTAACAAAATCAACAACAGCATATAACAAAATTAGAAAATTTAAACTATTAATAAATACTATAATAGTATATAATTTGTACATTTTTATTATTAGATTTTCCCCATATTTAACAGATCTTGATTTATTATAATATTTATTATGAATGATTAGAATATTAATATTTTGATTTTCATAATTATAATATAATTAAGTTAATATAATAATAAAACTATACATACCCCTGCAATGTTTGTGCTACAGAACTGAATAATGCAACTTTATGCAACTTTAATATTTTTATATGCAATTCATGATTTTCACCTGATGTGGAAAAAAAAAAGAAACTTTACGAATAACAAGTAAGCAACATAAGCCGTATCTAGGAAAAAAGTGCTACCTGATCTCATGACGAAAACATACCTGTTGGAACTTTTTCGCAAGACGCAAAATATGTACCAATAAGTGCATATCACTGCAGTTTCCAACAGAAATGAGCACTATACTGTAGGTGGTAAAACAGCAAGCACTTGTAATCGTTTTTGTACACAGTTATGATTACAGCTTCATATGTTTCACTTTCCAGACATAACAAGCTTGCTTGGTAGCTCAGGCGGCCCAGAATTGGACCTAGGGTGTAAAATCCTTGGGTACGAATCCTGTAAAAAACATAACTCAAGATTAAAGAGCTGAAAGATGAGAGATCGAAAAACAAGCTAAAACAGCATGCTTGCGATTGCGTTTTTACATCACATTCGCATTTGTTCATACTATCAGGTAGGTTTAGGTACAGTGCAGTAGTACACTCTTAAAAATAAAGGTGCTTTAAAAGCTTCTTCACAGCCACAGAAGAACCATTTTTCAGTTAAAGGTTACCTTTTTATAATCTGAAGAACCTTCTTTGCCACAAAGAACCTTCTGTGAAACAAAAGGGGCTTCAAATGTTAAAGGTTCTTTATGGAACCATTTAAACAAAAAATGGTCTTCTATGGCATTGTGAAGCACCTTTATTTTTAAGAGTGTATGTTATTTCACACATACAAAACCAACGTCACATAAAACGTACCATCTGTACGTTCATCTGTTCCAGAGAAAAAACAACACACTTTTAGCTCCACTCAGTGGACATTTCACAGCGAATATGTGACCCTGGACCACAAAACCAGTCTTAAGTCGCTGGGGTATATTTGTAGCAATAGCCAAATATACATTGTATGGGTCAAAATTATTGATTTTTCTTTTATGTCAAAAATCATTAGGAAATTAAGTAAAGATCATGTTCCATGAAGATTTTTTGTAAAATTCCTACTGTAAACCTATCAAAATGTAATTTTTGATTAGTAATATGCATTGCTAAGAACTTAATTTGGACAACTTTAAAGGTGATTTTCTCAGTATTTTGATTTTTTGCACCCTTAGATTTCAGATTTTCAAATAGATGTATCTCGGCCAAATATTGTCCTATCCTAACAAACCATACATCAATAGAAAACTTATTTATTGAGCTTTCATATGATGTATATATCTCAGTTTTGTAAAATTTAACCTTATGACTGGTTTTGTGGTCCAGGGTCACATATGTCACTAAACGCACATGGCGGTAAGTATTTCGCATCTTACGAGATCAAGCTGAAAAAGTAGACACTTGAGTGTAGCTCTTTTGCTAGTTAACCACACCATAGTAACTGCATTGCAATGTGCTAAAAACCCATTAGAACACATTTGCAGCCATGCTCCAATACCCTGGCAACCAATCAAAACATTGTAGCATTGTGGCGGTGTAAAAATCTTGTTTGCTACATTAAATGTAGCAGGAACATTTCAGAAGTGGTGAGAGCAGCACAATGTGTGTCTGTTGTCACTGTCTGCAACCAAACGATGAATCATTCCAGCAAAATGAGAAAGGAGGGCACAGCCATGTTTCTTTGGAGTCCCCTGTGCCCTGCTGCTGTGAAACATCATTATGCAGTGGTCTCTCCAAGAGTGCTGGCTAATAAGTCTGTGGGGTCTCAGCCAGATGAATGCAACACTGAATCATCTGACAGGATTTTTATGACCTTATAAAACGGGAAGAATCCAGACATGG
Organism: Garra rufa; assembly: GCF_049309525.1. Classification (NCBI taxonomy): domain Eukaryota; kingdom Metazoa; phylum Chordata; class Actinopteri; order Cypriniformes; family Cyprinidae; genus Garra; species Garra rufa. The sequence goes on along the minus strand of NC_133378.1, from coordinate 5,014,499 downwards.
TGAAGATGCCACTGTTCGCCTAAATGTCACAGCCTTGCACGAAAAGTCCTTCCTAGTGTGCTTATAATTCATCATTCAACACAAAGGCTGAAAGTGGTCTCTCACTCATAAATCAACACTCTTTTCCATTCCTCCACACACACATAGTCTTCCCGTCTTCCCTCATTTAAGAGCTACTGAGTGTGAGTGAGCTGCTGTGGGCCTTTTGAGAAGCACACAGAGGTTCTTTTCATTCAGTGAGTGTTTCCAGTGTATCGCACCTCCCCTCATCTGTTCGGGCCTATTGTAAAAGTTCGGTCTCAGTACGCTGGACATTGTAAATGAGCAGGCGCCTCTGCGCTGCTGTTCCAGAAGACGTGCAGCTGTAGGGCCGACACCGTTGTGAAATGTGGTGTGTAAAATTCACAAGAACTTGCCAAGAGCTGCTGGGGTGGCGCTGTTAAAAAAAAAGAAGCTGTATGAAGGGGAAAGTTGTTTCCTGCTGCCTTGGCAATGTATTCTTGGAGCTTGTTTTACGTAAGAGGGGGAATTCTTCACACTAATTGCTGTGTGATTTTCCATGCCTGAATTTGCGCTTTGAACAAATTGCTCTATTGAACCTCTGCATGTAAAGTGCTGCAAGCAGACATTAGTGCTTCTTAAAGGATTAGTTCACTTCAGAATTCAAATGTCTTGATAATTTTACTTATCCCCATGTCATCCAAGATGTTCATGTCTTTCTTTCTTCAGTCGAAAAGAAATGTAGGTTTTTGAGGAAAACATTCCAGGATTTTTCGCAATACAGTATAGTGGACTTAAATGGGGATCAGCGGGTTGAAGGTTCAAATTGCAGTTTCAGTGCAGCTTCAAAGGACTCTTGATCCCAGCTAAGGAATAAGAGTCTTATCCAGTGAAAGTGAAATGATCAGTCATTTTCTAAAAAAATACAAATTGATATATTTTTTAACCTCAAATGCTTGTCTCAGACTAGCTCAGCTTCAAGCATTTTGTTGTCAAGTTGGAAAGGTCACGCCAACCCGTGTTACGTGTTAACAAAGCGAATATTGCAGAGCTAGTGCAAGATGAGAATTTGTAGTTAAAAACAATATAAATTAGATTTTTTTATTTTTTAGAAAATGACAGTTCGTTTCGCTAAATAAAACCCTTATTCCTCGGCTGGGTTTGTATAGAGCCCTTTGAAGCGGCATTGAAACTGGACCTTCAACCCTTGATTCCCATTGAAGTCCATGGAGAAAAATCTTGAAATGTTTTCCTCAAAAACCTTAATTTCTTTTCAACTGAAGAAAGAACGACATAAATATCTTGGATGACATGGGGAACTTCATGTGTGCTGTGACTTTTCTAAGCCATTGGATATATGATTTCCACCTGGTGGCATATCTATGGAATGGAATATGAAAGACTTGTAGACTTGAAAGACTGTAGCCAGTAAACAACCACCTAGAACACCCTAACTGTATATCAACAAACACTTGCACAGCTGTAGAAAAGGCATAGCAACATCTTTATTTTGACCCATGAACTTCGTCTGCCACTTGTAATGCTGGATGTCTTTAAAACCGTATGGTTTCGGATTGGCTGTTGTGTTTTAAATTGTTTATCAACTGGATTAAAAACAAAACATTCTGAAAGTGATTTCAATAATATTGTTTCTCTGTGACGTTATACAACTGTGCTGTGGACTTTGCTATTCTCGCTATTAAAGGGATCATCGGATGCCCATTTTCCACAAGTTGATATGATTCTTTAAGGTCTTAAAGAGAAGTCTATAACACACTTTGGTTAAAATTTCTCAATGGTAGTGTAAAAAACACTCTTTTTACCTTGTCAAAATCAGCCCTTTTTAGAGCAAGCTATTCTGTTGCATGATCCTTCAAATGCTAATGAGCTCTGCTCGCCCCGCCCCTCTCTGCCGTGGGATGACGAGCCGTAATGTTTACTTTAGCTGCATTCAGCCACGTTTTTGTAGAAAATGACTGATCGTTTCGCTAGATAAGACCCTTATTCCTCAGCTGGGATTGTGTAGAGCCCTTTGAAGCTGCATTGAAACTGCAATTTGGACCTTCAACCCGTTGATCCCCATTAAAGTCCACTATATGGAGAATCTTAGAAAGTTTTCTTTAAAAACCTTAATTTCTTTTCAGCTGAAGACAGAATGACATGAGCATCTTGGATAGCATTGGGGACTTCATGTGTGCTGTGACTTTTCTAAGCCATTGGATATATGATTTCCACCTGGTGAGTGATAAAACTTGTAAAAAAAAAAAAAAATCCCCTACAGACTTACACTCAAGGGGAAATCTGAAGCATATCTATGAACTGGAATATAAAAGACTTTGGATTGTTATCTTTGGACTTCAGCTAGTAAACAATGATGTAGAACACCCTAACAACTGTATATCAACAAACACTTGCACAGCCATAGAAAAGACATAGCAACAGCTTTATTGTTGCCACTTGTAATGCTGGATGTCTTTAAAACTAGACGGATTCGGATTGGCTGTTGTATTTTATATTGTTTATCAACTGGATGAAAAAACAAAACATTCTGAAAGTGATTTCCACAATATTGTTTCTCTATAACACTATTGTTATAGCTGTGCTGTGGACTTTGATATTCTCGCTATTAAATTTTATAGTTAAAGTTACTATTATAGTTCTCATTCATTGTTTTTCAGTGCTTAAAAAGTTTAGTGCTTAAAAACTCATCTCTAAACCTTTTCTTTGTTTCAACACTGCCCTGCATTTCACATTTTTAAATCATGCTGCCTGTTATTCTACAAATTTTCAGAGCAAAATCCGGTCATTTTATTAGGAATCCAAGTCTGGAAAAGGGCGAAAGATTTCTTCATGCAGATTTCAGATTTCGCAATGTATTTGAGTTGGTTCAGTGACTTAAGTATGATTTGTATTTCATACATCTACACTATTGACAAATGACAACACACCTCTTTTGTTTATGAAATTTCCTACCTGATCTCATGAGGAAAATGTACCTGTGGGAATTTTTCACAAGACACAACATACATAACCAATAAATACATATCACTGCAGATTCCAACAGAAATGAACACTAGAGGCGGAAAAAACAATGACCACTTGTAATCGTTTTCATACACAGCTTCAGATGTTTCACTTTCTAGATGTAACACGCTTGCTCAAAACCAACATCACATAAAATGTACCATATTTACGTTCATCTGTTTCAAGGAAAAAAACAAACACTCTTTTAGCGCCTCTCAATGAATATTTCACGTCAAATATGTCACAAAACGTACAAGTTGGTATGTATTTCGCATCTTGTGAAAAAGTTCCCACAGGTATGTTTTCGTCATGAGATCAGGTTGGAAATTTCACCACAGTAAAAGCAATAAGCTTAAGGAATTCCTGTTTTGTGTTCCAGCAAATCCGGCGCTATATGCGTTGCATAATCGATGACAGAAGAAGTTAAAATACTGTGTGTGAAATAATAAAACAATGTGTGCTCTTATCATTTTGTGGACAAAACCCTGCAAACGTTGCCCACATTTGGAGCTATATGCAGGATATGTGTGCTCATCTGTTTTCAATGCAGCTAACCTCGCGTCACTTCATCTACCCACTCATTAAACTATGACAGTTGAATTACCTGAAGATAGTCATTGCAATATTGTAAAGTTATGAAACTATGCCTCATGGGTTTTAAGTTATATGTGACCCTGGACCACAAAACCAGTCATAAGAGTCAATTTTTTGAAATTGAGATTTATACATCATGAATGAATAAGCTGAATAAATAAGCTTTCCACTGATGGTTTGTTAGGATATGACAATATTTGGCTGAGATACAACTACACTGTAAAAAGTTTTCACCAGATTCAACTTAAAAACCTAAGTTCAGCAGCTGCCTTAAGTTTTTAAGTTAAAGCAGCTTAAAACTACAAGTCATTTTAACATATTACAATAAAAATGAGTTGATATAACTTGTAAATTTAAATGGCTTAAGTTGATTTAACTTAAAATCTTAAGGCAGCTGCTAAACTTAAGTTTTTAAGTTGAAACTGGTGAAAACATTTTACAGTGTACACTCTTAAAAATAAAGGTGCTTTAAAAGGTTCTTCAAGCGATGCCATAGAAGAACCATTTTTGGTTCCACAAAGAAGCATTCAGTCAAAGGTTCTTGAAAGAACCATCTCTTTCTTACCTTTTTATAATCTGAAGAACCTTCTTTTGCCACAAAGAACCTTTTTTGTGAAACAGAAAGGTTCTTCGGGTGTTTAAGGTTCTTTATGGAACCATTTAGACAAAAAAGGTTCTTCTATGGCATCGTAAAGAACCTTTATTTTTAAGAGTGTATTTGAAAATCTGAAATCTGTGGGTGCAAAAAAAAATCAAAATGCTGAGAAAATCGCATTTAAAGTTGTCCAAATGAAGTTCTATGCAATGCATATTACTACTCAAAAATTCAGTTTTGACATATTTACGCTAGGAAATTTACAAATTGTCTTAATGGAACATGATCTATATTTAATTTCCTAATGATTTTTGGCATAAAATATACATACACAGAACTAAATTATTTATACATACAAACAGATCATCAGTAGATTTGTATGTGTTCAAAAGGGGATGTGCATGCATTTCTGCACGTTATCTTAACGTTTTCAAAGTGCAAAATGAGACACCAGATGATTGAGCCACACACAAAGCATTTCCCCTCACTCCTCCTCCCGCATTTGATCCTACTGAGAAGCAGAACAAAGAGTTGGAGGAATGTGCTGTGCATCTTAGTCACACTATCAGACATTTCTTACTTCACCTTTCCCACCACCTCCCCTTCTTTTTATCTGTCAGCGTCCCCCATCTCTGACTGGCTGCTGTCTGTTTTGCTGTTCTGTCTCAGATCTGAGGAATGTTTCAGACACTTGCCATGTGTTTTATCAGGTGGCGTCACATCTGGAACATTCAGCGCGCCTCAATCTTGTGGTTTTTGTCCACGCCTGAATGTGTACGAAATAAAACCAGATCAGGTGTCCAGCTCTAGTGACGCCAAACAGCATGTCGTACTGTACTTTGTGGCATTTGTATTTCGACACAAGGAAAGATTTCATGCTTCAAAATATTTGCAGAACAAACCATAATGGTACCTACCAGTTACCACCATTAGAATCAAAGAGGAAAGTTGTGAAATAAAATAAAATACAAATATTTAGATTGACAGGCAGACAAATTGTTTCAAAAATAAGATGCCACACCTACCGGATTCAGTCTGACTCACTGTGTGACACTTCGTGACTATGTCAATGTTACAGGCAAACATTTTTTTGAATGCTGATAAGGTACTGGAAAAAAACATTTGGTTAGCGCCACACCCTCTGTGTGCAGGGAACTGCGCAAATCATCTGTCTAGATAGGAAAAAATATATCTGATTTTAGTTCAAATGATCCTGTTTTTTCAAACAACCAGCCTGGATTATAGCACATATTGCTCATAAATGGTTATGACTATGGCTGGAGGTTTTTTAAAGCACTGCTGGCATTAGAAATGCATGAAAGCCGGCACTGAGCCCAGGGTATTTCACATGCAGATGCCGTCTCTGACCATCATATGACTTATGAACCTAGTCTAAACCTCCACCATGAAGTCATCAAACCAAACACGATGTGCTGAACATGCAACTCCTTTGGTCTGGAAAACAACCAGCTTTCTTTAATCTAACCACTGCAAGGTCATTCACATAATTTTAGAGTTGGGAGCTGAGAAAACATCTCAGAAATGTTATAAACATTTAGGCAACTAATCTTGGCGACAAACTTCTGGAGCAAATGCTTTCTGAAATGTAATTTATTCCTGTGAATTTTCAGCTTCATTACTCCAGTCTTCAGTGTCACATGATCTTTCAGAAATCATTCTAATATGCTGATTTGCTGCTCAAGAAACATTTCTTATTATTATCAATGATGAAAGTAGTTGTGCTGCTTAATATTTTTGTGGAAACTGTGATACATTTTTGATACATCTTTGATAAATCTTTGATTAATAAAGAGTTCAGAAGAATGAGTTTAAAGGCGCAGTATTTGAGAATAAAGTTGAAATTTTGAGAGTAAAGTCAAAATATTTTAAGAATAAAGTCAAAATTATGAGAATAAAGCCTAAATCTTTCAAAAAATAAAGTCAAAATTACGAGAATAAAGTCTAAGTGTTTTGAGAATAAAGTCAAAACATTTAGAGAATAAAGTCAAAATTATGTGAATTAATTTGTAGCAATTGTGAGATTCAAGTTATAATATTTATTCTAGCCTGACCTTGCTATACTCTAAAAGTATTATAACTTTAATTGCTGTGATTTAATTCTGGTAATTTCCACTTTATTGTTGAAATTTCGACTTTATTTTCTAAACATTTTGACTTTATTTAAAATAATTTCAACTTTATTCTCAAAGTATTTCAACTTTATTCTTGAAATTTCAACTTTATTCACAAAACCTTTTACGACTTTTTTTTTCGTAATTTTTGGGGATACTTTATTCTTAAAACATTCAAATTTATTCATGAAATTTCAACTTTATTCTTAAAACATTTTGACTTTATTCTCATAATTTCAACTTTATTCAAAAAACATTTACAACTTTATTCACATAATTTAAACTTTATTCTCAAAACATTTTGATTTTATTCTCATCATTTCAACTTTATTCTCAAAATATTTCAACTTTATTCTTGAAATTTGAACTGTATTCTTGAAATTTGAACTGTATTCTCGAAATTTCAACTTTATTCTCGAAATTTCAACTTTATTCGCAGAACATTTACGACTTTATTCTCATAATTTTGACTTTATTCTTGAAACATTTCAACTTTATTCTTGAAATTTCGACTTTATTCTCAACACATTTTGAATTTATTCTCATAATTTCAACTTTATTCTCAAAATATTTCAACTTCATTCTTGAAATTTAAACTTTATTCTCGTAATTTCGACTTTATTCACAAAACATTTACGACTTTATTCTCATAATTTCGACTTTATTCTTGAAATTTCGACTTTATTCTCAAAACATTTTGACTTAATTCTCATAATTTCAACTTTATTCTCAAAATATTTCAACTTTATTCTTAAAATTTCAACTTTATTCTTATAATTTCAACTTTATTCTCAAAGTATTTCAATTTTATTCTTGAAATGTCAACTTTATTTGTGAAATTTTGACTTTATTCTCATAATTTCAACTTTATTCTCAAAACATTTACATTTTTTTCTTGAAATGTTGACTTTATTCACAAAACATTTACAACTTTATTCTCAAAACATTTCAACTTTATTCTCGTAATTTCGACTTTATTCTCAAAACATTTTGACTTTATTCTTATAATTTCAACTTTATTCTCAATTTTATTCTTGAAATGTCAACTTTATTCTTGAAATTTTGACTTTATTCTCAAAACATTTTGACTTTATTCTCCACTAAAACACTGTCATACATTTGATCACTTCAATGCATCTTTTTTTTTTTTACATTTTTCCCAATTGTTTTTTTTTTTTTTACTTTTCTCCAATTTTTTTACATTTTACATTTTCTCCCCCAATTTATTTATTTATTTATTTATTTTATTTTTGACAGTAGTGTACAACAAATAAAAGTTGTGTTGGTTTTGTAATTCTGAATGAGCTGTCAAGGGATTGGGAGAAGCAGTCAGTTCCTACCTTTGTGTTGTGATTGATAGGATTGGAAAAACCAGTTCTTTCATTTAAGACACCATTATGAATGAAAGACAGTTCATTCAAACAAACTCCAGTCAAGATCATTCAGACGATGATAACTCAACAGACTATATCTGACAGGATCAAAGTCAACCAATAAAATCAATAAATAGGCCAGAAGTGCCTGCACAAAGGCACTTTCATCAACTACATTTAGTACGACATACAATGCGGCACATAACTAACAGACTTAATCAGCATCAGTTTTTATTAAAATTTTTAAAGTTTGCTTTGTCAAGATATGTAAATGAATAGTAATACCATTATTTACCCCTGGGTGCTATGTCAACGGTTGTACCAACACACAATGTCATGAGCACATCTCAGCTGTGCCCATATATGGCATGCATGCTTTCACCTGATAGTAAAATGACTCAGTTTTATCAGAGCTCAGGTGACCCCTCCCCTCCCCTTCCTCCTCCCCACCCATATTAGATTATGGAATGTGGCCAGCAACTTTATTTCCTTATGATTCCCATGAGCGTTGTAAGCTACTGCACAAATAGATCACTGATTCTTCACATTGCACACAGTATTTTTTTTTTAAGAATTATGAAAGCTTTCAAAATCCTATAACATAGATTTATGAACGGTGGGAAAGAATGCATGCATGTTTGTTTTTACAAATGTTTTTTGTGTGGACACACCTTAAATAAGTACCAGATGAGTTATGACTGGACCACCCGCTTGTTTTGTCATGCCTCCATCATAACTTTACAGCAATAATCTCCCAATCCACCACAAGGGTGGAGTATGGGGGATCTGGCAACCCACAGCACTGATTACATTATGTTTAGGAAAAATGATTAAAAGCTTTGAATGATCCCACACACACCCTTTAGAGGAAAGAGAGCAACAATGACATAATAAAATGATTTAAATTAATTTAATGGTTATATGTTATTAAATACTGGTAACATTTTACAGCAAGTTTCTATATGTGACCCTGGACCACAAAACCAGTCTTAACACGGGGATATTTGCAGCTATAGTTAAGAATACACTGTATGGGTCAAAATTATCGTTTTTTGTTTTTATTTTATGCCAAAAATCATTAGGATATTAAGTAAAGATCATGTTTCATGAATATATTTTGTACATTTTCTAGTCTAAACATATCAAAACCAAATTTTTGATTAATAATATGCATTGCTACTTCATTCAGACAACTATAAAGGTGATTTTCTCAATATTTAGATTTTTTTGCACCCTCAGATTCAAGATTTTCAAATATTTGTATCTCGACCAAATATTGTCCTATCCTAACAAACCATACATAAATGAAAAAGCTTATTTATCTTAATTATTCAGCCTTCAGATTTTGTATAAATCTCAATTTCAAAAATTTACCCTTATGACTGGATTTGCGGTCCAGGGTCACATTTGTTAAGATTATGAGTAACACTTTATAATAAGGTGGCATTTGTTAACATTAGTTAACTAACATGAACAAACAATTAACGATACATTTATTATACTATTTAGTAATATTTGTTAATGTTAGTTAATAAAAATACAGTCATTCATAGTTTGTTCATGTCAGTTTAGTGCATAACTAGTAATGTTAACAAACACAATGATTTTAATAATTTAGTAATAAGATTAATAAATCCTGTAGAAGTATTGTTCATTCTTAGTTCATGTTTACTAATATAGTTAACTAATGAACCTTATTGTAAAGCGTTACATATTATGAAATAGCGTAATATGCGCATTTATTATACTTACATAATGTTAATTTTTACATTTAACAAGACACTTTTGGAATCAAAAGTTGTATATGCTAATATTATTAAGGACTAGAGCTATTATGAACTCAAAATGAACAGCTGTGTTTTTAAAACTAACATAAAGATGAATAAACACTTTAAAAAAATTATTACTTATTGTTAATGTAAGTTAATGCATGAATTATCATTAACTAATGGGAACTTAATGTAAAATACCTAAATATTCAAAGAAGTCACAAATTGAAGTCACTACATTATGATTAAAATGATAAATAATTACATTAGAGTACCATACAAGACAAGGCTGATTGTAGCTATTCAGAAAAACTAAATAACTTCATAAAATAGTACTACTTCATTCATTATTAAGTTTATGGTTTCTACTAATTTTCTGTATCAGTATATAGACAATAGCAAACTGAGAGCCTGCGATTGTGAATTGGGCTCAACAACATTGATCTGCATTCTTTCACATCATTCCTCCTGTGCCTATTCAGCCTCAAACAAACACATTCCGACAGAATGGATAAGGGAGGATCGCCACAGAACACATACAGAGCCAAGCACCCTCACAAACTAGCTTTACTTTACTCAGAGTCGCCTGGGACAGTTTTGGGACCGTTTGAGGGAGTTTTAGAACTGTTTATGAGATCCTAAAGTTTCCACAGTATGAATTTATGGGAAAATAAACAAAATTGTCCTGTGTTCAAAAACACACATAAAAGCTTCTATACTAGTTTAAATCTTTTGAGTTGGCAGTTGCTGTCTAAATAAACTAAAACACAACCTACAAACCTAAAGTAAATCCTTCGGGAATGTGGGCACGATATCAGCTTTCCCTCTGAAACTCATCTTTGTGAAACTTATTTCAAACAGGTATGGGTCTAATCCAAAATGTGAATGGTTTTAAAACTACAAGGGGGTCCAGATAGGTTTCAGTGATTAGCTCATTTCTTTGTCTGTACATGTGTGTGTACTCAGGAGCCAGACTAATTGTTCCTTTGTTCACACATCCTTTTGCAGGCGTGGCAGTCAGGAAAATCCTTTCGGTGATCGGATATCACAACTAGAAAATCGTGATGGGCTAAACTTGTTTTATCTCAATTTTTTTTGTCAGCTTTTCCAGTGCAATGGTTAAGAGAGATGAGAAAGATAAGAAGAATTGCCTGCTGCAACATGAAAAGCTTTCTTCATTTATACTATGTGCCTCAAAAAAAAAAAAAAAATGAGTCGACAAATTGCAAAATATAATGATTTCTCAATACGAGTGTCTAACAAGTTTGGATTCTCTGTTAGAGTTACTCAATAATGCTTGTAAATTTCATACTACGTTGTATTTTTCTTAAATTACAGAAAGACAGCAGTTGTGTGAAAAGATTTAAAATGCATTCATTTTATACTAACTATAGTTCAAGTCTATTGACATATTTACTGAGACTTACTAAAAACTGTAATTAAACTTTATTTTGAGTACTACTTGTGCACAATTCAAATTTCTTAATATTAAGCCTAAAATGTCTTTTAATGTCACTATTGATGAGGATCGTATGATCTTTAAATAATATTGGTCTTTAAATACAAAATATTTAAAGTGTACCTAAAGTATACTTGCAATAGTTGGACTTTAGCACTACTTCTGCACAATTAAAGTGCATTAAGTACAAAATTCCAGTTTAGCAGACTTTAAATATACCAGTTTAGTACACTAAAAGTACAATTGGGGTATTTTTATTAAGTACATAACATGTTAATATATTTGTAGTATACTTAGCATGAATTAAATATATTTTAAATACATTTTAGTATTTTTTACTAGGGTATCAATCTAACAATGAGCAAATTTTTATAGCATTTATTAATCTAGGTGAATGTCAATATGTTAATATAGAAAAATGAACTATTGTTCATCATGAATACATTAAGTAATATTTGGTTTATACAACTTAAAGTAAAAATGTAGTACATTTACAAATGAACATTAACCTAAATTCATAAAAGCTTTAAAGTATTGTTTGTGCTGATGTATAAAGTTCATATTACATAATATTTTGTTAATAATGGAATCAAAAGTTCTTTTAAATAAAAAATCCCTCCAGATGTAAAGAACATTTCACTCTAATTTGAGAGAGGAAAAAAGGAGCCAGTTGTAATAACAAACTTCTTAAAGGAATCCAGTCACAGAACCCACAGAACCACACTCTAGACAATGAGGAATGTGATTGGCTGGAGGGAGGGGCTTGGGGGGCGGGACTTATAGGAGCAGTGGTTCATAAAGCCTGAGAGTGTCCCTCATGCCCTGTGCACTCTTCTGGCTGTGTTGTTGAGCTCTACCTCTCTCCAGAACTTCATTCACTCATCAGCTCATTCAATCCAGCAACCATGAGTTTGAGAACAAGCTACAGTGTGCGTTCATCCACCTCCCAGGTGCCGGTGTCCCAGATGTCCCAGATGTCCATCAAGCGTACCACCAACGTGCCGACTTACCGGGCCGCGAGCATCTACGGTGGCGCTGGAGGTCAGGGAACCCGAATCTCCTCTGCCTCCTACTCAGGTGTCCGCAGTGGCATGGGACTTCCCTCAATGTCCAGCTCCATCCAAGTGAGTGCCTCCGGATCCACAGGTGAGATCATGGGCAATGAGAAGATGGCCATGCAGAACCTGAATGACCGTCTGGCCTCCTATCTGGAGAAAGTGAGGACCCTGGAGCAGGCCAACAGCAAGCTGGAGCTGAAGATCCGTGAGGCCCTGGAGAATAGAGGCCCTGATGTACACGACTACAGCCGCTTCCAGCCCATCGTTGATGATCTGCGCAAGAAGGTGAGTTTGAAAATGTATGGCGTCTATAAAGAACTTAATGAGACAGTCTAATTGCACTGCTTTGTGTTTATTAACAGTCTACTGGACATTTATTGGGTTCCAAGACAGAAACTAACAAAACAGAGGAATTTCTTTGTCATTTAAAGCTTAGAAGAGCTGAATGAGAGTTTACTGATGGCCGACGCTGATAGGCAGAGAACCAAAAAATAAACCATGGGTGAAACCCAAAAGTGGGGGAGGGAGGCTCAGTCTCTGTGGGACGGCAGTCGTAACTTCTGCTTACTGCCGGTGTTCCGGTGAATAAGCATTTCCATCCTGTGTTTATTCTTGACCTGTTACATATCCAGATGCTTGGTTATTCCCTGCGGGTGGAAACTCTGGGATCTGTGATGTTTTAGCGTCTGTCTGTGTCATAAGAGAAGGGAAATGGAAAACTCGACAGAGTTCAGACAGTGCAAAATGAGGCCAGCTGTGAGACTAAGGCAAAGCTTGTTTCATTCATAGCTACTTAATTGTATGTAGTCCTAGTCCACATATTCTTGAAATGAAGTTCATAAAGAAGATACTGTTAATGATAAATGACTAATTAGTCAGTTTCACACCAGCCGTATCTTGAAGTTGAACTTTAAAGCTAATATGTCACTGATAACCAGATAGTGTTATCAGAATGATACATTTTTCATTCATTCCTTGCAGTAAAGTGACCGGTAGACTGAATTAAAAGAATTAAAATCCTATTCATCAGAGTTTCTTTCAGTCACAAAAGTAAATGGGATTAGCTTCAAGCTCAGTGAAGTATACAATGTAACTTATTTCATTTAAAACATCATAAATAGGACTATTGTTAGTACAAATACATAGCCAACACCCATAGCATATGGAAAATATTGAGGTAACTAGTGTTCAATTATTACACGTCTCCACCCTTTTCCATTATGCCAGGATATGATGGTTTGCAATTATGGAAAGTATTTTCAACACAAAGCACATTAGGATAAAAACAAAAAACAGGAAATCCAGCTCAACCCCTGTTCTTCCCGCTATACAATCCAATGTACAACCGTCAAACAGAGACCAACTGCTTTTCCAACATGGCTGTTGGTTAATGATTATCTAACGAACTTTGAATTCATGAAATGAACTTTGTTCTTTAGTAGCTCTTATCTAAGCAAACTAAGACATTAGAGCAGAAGATGGCACTGACCATGTCATTTACACATTGATCACAATAAAACTAAAACAGCTGAAGTTAGGTAAGGTTTCATGCGTCATACACTCTTAAAAATAAAGGTGCTTTAAAGGTTCTTCAAGCAATGCCATAGAAGAACCATTTTTGGTTCCACAAAGAACCATTCAGTCAAAGGTTCTTTAAAGAACCATCTCTTTCTTACCTTTTATAATCTTCTTTATGGTACCATTTAGACAAGAAAGGTTATTCTATGGCATCGTGAAGCATCTTTATTTTTAAGAGTGCAATTGCACCTTGTATTGTTCAATGGCAATATCCTAATCATGTGATTTCTGTTTTGGTTGTAGATCTTTGATGCCACCTCCAACAACGCCCGTCTAGTGCTCCAGATTGATAACGCCCGCCTGGCAGCTGATGACTTCAGAGTCAAGTGAGTTACAAAACTGTGAAATCTAACATTTTGACCTAATCTCCTAGTTTCCTAAAAGAGCGACCCATTGACCTTTGTTGTGCCTGCAGGTATGAATCTGAGCTGTCCATCCGCCAAGGTGTGGAGGCTGACATTGCCGGCCTGAGAAAGGTCATTGATGACACCAACCTGAACCGCATGAACCTTGAAAGTGAGATTGAGGCCCTCAAGGAAGAGCTCATCTTCCTTAAGAAGAACCATGACAATGTAAGTACACATCTGGCATGTTTGGACATATGGAAACATTTGTCCACCTCATTCTGGGCGCTGATTTAAGTTTGTTTTATGGTCTCTCCACCCAACAGGAGGTAATGGAGCTTCATAACCAGATCTCCCAGTCAGGAGTGCAGGTGGATGTTGATGCTCCTAAGGGACAGGATCTGTCCCTGATCATGGAGGAGATAAGAGCCAAGTACGAGAAGATGGCTCTGAAGAACCAGGAGGAGCTGAAGGCCTGGCACGAATCTCAGGTATATTTCAAAAGACATCATATCAGTCATTTTCTTGTCAAGTCTTGTATATCAGCGTTTTGGAGCTAATGTGAAATTTTTTGCTCTTTCCAGATCTCAGAGGTTCAGGTACAAGTCTCGCAGAACACAGAGGCCCTCCAAGGTGCACGTACAGAAGTCAATGATCTTCGCAGACAGATTCAGACGCTGGAGATCGAGTTGGACTCACAGAAGAACCTGGTGAGTTTGTTTTTTTGGACCACATCTGGTCTTTCCAATCCTTTTATTAAATTGGTGTCTTGTCTCAAGACTTCTTCTCAGCTCAAATATTTGGGTTCTCTTGGTTTAAATTTCCAGAAAGGATCACTGGAGGCCACTCTGCGGGACACAGAAATGCGCTACAACATGGAGATCGAGAGTCTCAATGCTGCTGTCCAGCAGCTGGAGGCTGAGCTGACACAACTGCGCAACAACATCCAGCAACAGACACAGGAGTACGAGTTTCTGCTGAACATCAAGATGAAGCTGGAGGCAGAAATTGCCACCTACAGGAGGCTTCTGGACGGCGGAGACTTCAAGTAAGTTTTCTTGTGAAGCATTTGAGATTTTTCATAGCAGTTCACCTTTGTGTAGACATAGTATTTGTTTTGTGTGGTTGGTAACGAGTGATTTTTTCGCTTGTAGGCTCCAGGATGCTCTTGAGGAGCAGAAGAAGGTGAAAGTGATGACGGTCACGCAGACGCTGGTGGATGGAAAAGTGGTGTCCTCAAGCACAGAAACCAAGGAGAGGAAACTTTGAACATCAAATTTCAGAGCAACCTCCGCAACACATCAGAAAAACCTCATGGGCCAATGACGAAATGATCTGGAGACATGTTGGACTTAACACATTAGATATTTATTTAGTCCAGAGTGCCTTATTGTAAGTGTCTCAGAGCACATATGCAATGAGATTTAAATAGCACATTTCAACACTAACTTAAAACGAAATATCTTTAAAAGATGTTTTAGATATTTTAATAACTACCAAAAAGACTAAAGGTCAAAGAACACTATTGTAACTTTATTACATATTTTTGTAACGACAGTGATTGTTTACGATCATTGATTGCCCCATTTTGTTTTTATGTTGTGTTGTTGTCATCATGTCTTGTCCTTTCAAATAAAAGACATGTTTTATCAAATCTATGCATTCTGCTTTTGTCTTTAAACTTATATGACAAGATTTCCATAAGTCTGATCAAAGGTAGCTTCGGGCCTCAAGTGCCATCATTCTTGGCACCCATTTTAAGGGGGGAAAAACTGAGGGCAAAAAAAATTGCAGCACTTAAGTTTCATGATTAACTTGATTTTTTTTTTTTATTTCATCGATTTTTTTTTTATTTAATGACATATATAATTGGTGATTATGTGAACATTAGATATAAAAAAACTGCAGAACTAACCAAACTTTATTATTCATAGTTCTCGTGAGAAAAAAAATGGGGCTTTACTCATGTAATTCATTCATGCAGGTAGCATTCAAGGAGCTTCTGTAAGATGTTGTATGAAGAGAACAATTTTAGTCAATGTTAGGAAATAAAATCCTACCTAACTGAAATGGATTCTAAAAGACATTACTTAAAAAGTACCAAGTGAGGTGAGTAGTTATAGTTCACCTAACATCAAACACAAAAGAAGATATTTTAAAGAATGTTTCAGCTGTGTTTGTCTTTCCAATGAACATCGAGCAACAAAATAGCTCTGTTTAGTTCCTTTGAACTATATAGTTCAGAAACATGACCCAGGACCACAAACCAGTCTTAAGGGTCAATTTAAAAAAAATTATATATAAATAAGCTTTCCATTTATGTATGGTTTGTTAGGATAGGTCAATATTTGGCTGAGATACAATTATTTAAAAATTTGGAATCTGAGGGTGCAAAAAAACACAAATATTGAGAAAATTGCCTTTAAAGTTGTCCAATGCATAGCAATGCATATTACAAATCAATTGTTATATATACTTGATATAGTTTTTATATATTTACAGTATATATCAAAATATCTTCATGGAACATGATCTTTACTTAATATCCTAATGATTTTTGACATAAAAGAAAAATATATCATTTTGACCCATACAATGTATTTTTGTCTATTGTTACAAATATACCTGTGCTACTTAAGACTGGTTTTGTGGTCCAGGGTCACAAATATGAAGAGGCCCAAAATATAACCCTGTGGAACCTCAAACTGACTGACTTTCATTGCACAGAAAAAAAAACTTTTCTTCTTTTTCTCCTTCTTTTGTGTCGCACATAAGAATTTTTTTTTATTACCCGGTTAAACCCACCAGTGGGTGAGGTGGAAGTCCAGAGTCTAAAGATAATAGAAAAGTGTCTACTACTGACTAAAAAACCATGAAAATCTCATACAACTCAGAACCAGCGGTTGCATCTGATCTCCTTTTCATCAAAGATTGCTTCTCTGCAGAAACTTGAGCAAAATGCAAAACTTAAGTGTGCAGAACAAAAGAATATATAGAATGTCCTCAGAGGATTTCAGCATGCTAAGACCCACATTGTATTCTTGGAGAAGTGCTGGGAATAGGGGTTACTATTCCAAGGACATGTCTGGATCTACCACTGTACAAATGGGGCTTGTTGGAAATGTTGGAAATGAAAAAGTTATCATGCAAATCCTAAATGAACGTCTCGCTTCCTACCTGGAGAAAGTTAGAAGCTTGGAGAAGACCAACAGTGAGCTGGAGGTAAAAATCCGCCAAGTTCTGGAGAAAAAATGTCCAGACTCTAAGGACTACAGTCACTACCAAGCCACTCTTGATAAACTATGCAAAGAGGTAATTTGTGCTTCTGTCCATTGGAATAATAGTCTCTGACAATCCTAAAATGCATAATTATTCATTTTCATTAATATGCAGCATATTTTCTTAATTGCTTAAAACATTCATGTTTTTGTGAGGTTAAATGAGAATTTTATAGATATTAACTGGTTTCTTCCATTGCACTAAATTATAGTCCAACAACATTATCTTCATAGATGTGTTTGGTCTCCTACCTCTTTTGAAATTATTTTTTTAGACAATAATGCTTGCACATTACTATAGGGTAAAGTAGGTGTAGAGCTGCAGGTTCAGTTCAAAGTAAGAATGACTCAAAAACTGGACTTTTAATGACTTTTAATTGTAATTAATTCTTAAGAAGCAGCTTCTCTAAAATGGCCTTAGATAACAAGCTAACCTTAAGTTGTTGTACCTTTTTTGGTTATGTCCTTTTAGATCCTGGAGATGATTATAAGCAATGCAAATGTGGGTCTTAAAATTGACAATGTCAAGTTGGCTGCTGAAGACTACAGGGTCAAGTAAGCAGGTTCTAAAGAATTCTTGAAATCAATTATGTTTTGTGCTTTGAAGTCTATTTTGTCAAGAACTACATGCATATGTTCAAGCTGAACAGTACAAACTTGCTGCAGATATGTACAGTCTTTCTTTTCCAGGAAAATGAACATGAACATATGAATGATTCATCTTGGGTTAAAATTTTGTCCAGTGACTAAACTGAGAATGTCTCTTTTAATGTCTCTTTTAATGCAACGTTCCACTGACTAGTAATATTAACAAACAAAATTTCCCATTTATGTAATGTGTCTCTAGGTATGAAAATGAATTGCAGCTAAGACATTATGTTGAAGCAGACATAAATGCATTAAGAAAGATGCTGGATGACACCAATGTGGCACGACTGCATCTGGAAAATGATGTTGAAGGTCTGAAAGTGGAGCTCATCGAATTAAAGAAACAACATCAACTGGTAAAAGCATTTGATTAAAATACTCACAAATAAAAATGTATGAAATAAGTTTACAAAATGGAGAGGGCCCAACATATAACCCTGTGGAGCCTCAAATCTCATATTTTTCAGGAATTGTCAGAACTATATAGTCAAATCACCCAATCAGGAGTGAAGGTGGATGTTAATGCTCCCAAGGGACAAGACATAGCTAAGATCATGGAGGAGATGAGAGCCAAGTATGAAAAGATCGTCCTGAAAAACCAGGAGGAGCTCAAAACATGGCATGAATCAAAAGTCAGTGCAAATTATACACATTATTTCTGTTTTAAAGACAATAGAGAATCGCATTTCTTTTCTTTCTCTCTTTGTATAGATCACCATTGTACAGGTGCAAGTGACTGAGAATGCGGAAGCACTGAAGGAAGCCAAAACACAAGTCAGCGTGAGCCGCAGGCAGATGCAAACTTTGGAAACAGAGCTGCAGTCTCTGACTGGAAGTGTAAGAGATTCTGTCCGGACATCTTAATAAAGCTCTCCAATTTTGAACATTACTCATGAGCCTTTTCTTTGCCTTTTCTTTCAGAAAGCATCTCTGGAAGATGCCCTTCGTGAAACAAAGTTGCGATATGGCATTCAGGTGGAGCAATACAACGGCATCATTTTGCTGAGAGAGTCTGAACTCAAACAGCTGCGTGAAAAAATTCAAAGTCAGAGACTGGAGTATCAAGCCCTGTTCAACATCAAGATGGAGCTGGAAGCTGAGATAGCAACCTACAGGAGACTTCTGGATGGAGAAGAACGACAGTGAGCTTTCTAATTTTTGTATCGTAAATTTTGCAACCTGATATCAATGCGAAAACTTACCTGTGGAATTTTTTTTTTTTGCAAGACGTGAAATACATACTGCCTTGTATATTTCGCAACATATTCGATTTGAAATGTCCGTTGAGTGGCGCTATAACTCTACTGCTCAGTGATATTTTAAAATAACGTACCATCTGCACTACACCTAAACCTACCCAATAGTATGAACAAAAGCGAATGTGGTGTAAAAACGCAATCTCAAGCATGCCGCTTTAGCTTGTTTTTCGATCTCTCATCTTTCAGCTCTTTTGTCATGAGTCATGTTTTTCACAGAATTCATTTCGAAGGATTTTGCATCCCAAGTCCAAATCCATGCCGGCTTAGCTACCGAGCAATCTTGTTACTGTGTACGAAAACGATTACAAAGGGCTCGCTGTTTTACCACCTCTACACTCTTAAAAATTAAGGTGCTTTACAATGCCATAGAAGAACCCTTGTAGTCTAAATGGTTCCATAAAGAATGTTTAACATCTGAAGAACCTTTCTTTAGTTTAGAAAGAGATGGTTCTTTAAAGAACATTTGACTGAATGGTTCTTTGTGGAACCAAAAATGGTTCTTCTATGGCATCACTGTGAAGAACCTTTTAAAGCGCCTTTATTTTTAAAAGTGTAGTGTTCATTTCTGTTGAAATCTGCAGTGAAATGTACTTATTGGTACGTATTTCTTTATTGGTACGTAGTTCCCACGGGTACATTATCGTCATGAGATCAGGTAGAAATTTTGATCGTGCCTGTTTCTTCTATAGATCTTAATGTTAATAAAATATTTTACAGATTAGAGAAAGGATCCGTCAGGACAGCTTTAGAGACTGTCACCCAGACACTCGTGGATGGAAAAATAGTGTCCTCCAGCTCGAGTACTATCAAAAAGTGATATAAACAAACATGAGATCACTAATGTTTGTGAAAGACAACAGCACAAGCCAATACCTCAAACCCACTATGAGTATTCTGAATAAATAATAATCAAAAGTCTTTCAGTATCATTTCTTTGAATCAGAATTTGAACAAGTTTCTGGAAAGTACCTCTCCCACAGTGCATGTCTACTTGAACTTGTTTTAGCAATTTCAAAGTTTCATTTTCATGTGACTGGATCCTTGGGATCTAATGAGCATTTTCAACATGTCATCACAGTTCTAGAAAACAGTAAGCGGTGTCCAATTCCACAAAAGCATTCCAACAGTCATTCATAACGAAAGGCCAAAATGAAAACAAAATCAAGGTCTTATTTTGTACTTCAAACTAACAGCTAACAATCAACCTAATGACTATATATATATCAACTAAGCTCCCTTGTTCTGACAGATTTACTTTTTGTGGTTGATTATAATAATCTTTTTCTAGTAAGGTGTTGACAAAAATGAGTGATTACCCTTATCTTTTTGGAGCAAACACTTGACAGGTAATCTTTCCAAGAAATCAGTTTGAGTGAGAAAATGCAAGCTGTCAAACTAAACAATGTTCATTCTTCGAACCTGTCAGCATTTTGCCTCCAAGGCATAATGGGTCAGATTTCCAGGGTAGCGTTTTAAAAGAAACATTTGTGATGTGTTTAGCATTTAAGCCTGAAGCACATTATCCATTGGCATCTTAATCTCACAGACTCTCTATTAAAAAAATATTTTTTAGTTAGCAGGGTGATATTATTATTAATACTGTGTGGTACTGGTATCCCAGGCTTCATGCCATGTTTTCTTATTTTTAAGTTTAATACCCACATTTTGGGCATGTTGGTATCAGTTTTACACAAGTATATGGAGGCAAACCCCATGAACTGATTTAAAAAAGAAAAGACCAAGTGCCAACAGGGACTAAGTATAGAATGTTCCACTGTGGGCCTGTAAAAGCGGGAATTTGCGGCTAACTGTGAAGCACTGTTTCCACTCAAATCCTCCTTCGTCACGGCTGGAGAGGCCTATTCAGAGGAAAAGACGGTTGGTTTGCAGATGACGATGTCAATGCGGGCATTTGTGGATGGAAAAGTGGAGCTGGACTGCAAAATGATCTGTGTGGGCCAAAATGAGCCAGATGAAGTTTCTTCAGAGTTATAAAGAATATGAGTTTCTTCAAATTTGCAACGATAGAATATTAATAAAAAGTTTGAGTAGAATTCTAAAAAGTCCTTTTTCCTTATTAAATAGATGAAAGAAAAAGACTTTGCTAAGGTCACATGCTACGACAAGAATCCCACTTCTGTGCTGCCCACTCAGCTCATTTTTATTCAGTCCAGACAGTTAACACAAAACACTTTTGTTGCCACTGAATTTGAGCAAAACAGCAATTGAGCAATACAGTGTATAATCAAAGCAAGAATAGTCATGGCATAGACTTAAATGTATTAAGATCTTGGTGCCAGCTCTGTACACTCACGTGACTTTGCAGTTCCCTTTCGCATTAGTCATTTTAATTGGACATCCTCAGTTTTCCCATAAGTCTGGGAAGGTCCTGCATTCCTATTGAAAAGTGACTCACTAATGCTGTTTTTTATGCTTCCCAGGTCACTTGGAATGCACAAAGTGCCCTTGTATGGGTATTTTCAATTTCCTTTACGCCCTCTTTGATATTCAAAGTGGTCACTGCATAAATTAGCGCTTGGAGGCTACAAACTGGATAGTTTACTTTTTTTATAGAAACTGGTGCTTTGTCATGCAAAACTAGGTGCTAGTTTGTCGTGGTACATCCTTACTTTCATGTTGCTTATTGGTAATGGTATTCAAGCTATATTTAAGCTATATTGTTGCTAAGACATTTAGTTGGTTGATACACAAAAAAAAATGCTTGGTTAAAAACAACCATTTCTGGCAACCCAGCACTGGGTAAATATTGGATAGAGCACATGATGGGTTTTATACATTAACCCATTTGTTGGGTTGTTTTTGGTCAGTCAACCAAAAGAGTGTTTTTACGACGCGTCATCAGTCAGCCATAATGGTGGCACTGAACGTAAACAATGCTACTGAACCGAATGAAACTCACATACTTAGCTGATTATTGCTGTTAATAATAGTCAACTATTGTCATGTTTTGGGCTGTACTAATCGGTCAGACCGGGAAAAACATTTAGAGTACTATAGATTGCCAAAAGTTATAACAAATCAAAGAGAAGAATGCAAAAAACTGTCTGAGGAACAAAAGGCGTTTGTGGTTGGCCAAACTGAACCAGGATTTCCAGAGCAAGAATCTTGACAACATTTGTGTTTGTTCTTATCATTTCCAATCAGGTAGGTGAAATATTAGGCTAATATATTAATTAATACTGCTGGTACGTATCTTTCTCACCTATTACCTTTAATTTGTCAAAATATTGTGCCCTTCATGCTTACTAAGTTTATTAAAGGTTTTCAGATGTTACAAGAGTAGCGAGTGGAGTCAATGGGACTCTTATGTTCATGACTTATCTTATATTCATGTTTGAAAAGTTACATCAGAAACAGCTTTACCTTGTCTGTCCAACATTTAAGTTTCAGCCCATCAAATGCATTGCGCGACCACAGCTGCAAAATGGCGCACTAGATCAATAGTGCTCCTAAAGAGGGTTTGCATTTACATCACGATTTGGTCTGTTACCTGGATTACACTCGGATGTAAACAACAGCATGGATTGCAAACAGGGAAATGGTTAATGTACTCTTGAATATGTCATTCTGCTAATTTATGATGTCTAAACCATGGAAAAAAGTTTGGAAACTGCTAAATCACATAGAGAATGTAAGCAGGAAAGGGTGCAATATTTTGACAAACTAAAGTTAATAGGTGGTAAAAATATGTACGAGCAGTATTAAGTAAGATATTAGTCTAATATTTGATTTGTTTTGGCAGCTTATAGTACTCCCAATGTTTTTCCCAGTCAGACCTATTAGTACAACCCAAAACATTGCAATGATTGATCATTTTCAGCGGCAATATTCGGCCAAATATGCAAGTTTCATTTGGTTCAGTGGCATTGTTTACATTCAGGAATGGAAAGGAAAAGGAAGGAAAGGATGTGACGTGTGGCCAAGTATGGTGACCCATTCTCGGAATTTGCGCTCTGCATTTAACCCTTCCATGTGCACACACACACCGTGAACACACACCAGGAGCAGTGGGCAGCCGTATTGCTGTTGCTGCGGCACCCGGGGAGCAGCCAGGGGTTCGGTGCCTTGCTCAAGGGACTCACATTAGTCATGGTAGTGAGGGTGGAGAGAGTGCTGTACATTCACTCCCCCCACCTACAATCCCTGCTGGACCTGAGTCTCGAACATGCAACCTTTGGGTTACAAGTCCGCATTGAAACTTTATTAGATATAACAAGTCCTGATTGCGCATTCTTTTGGCAGGAGTTGAAATGGTGGCATTGGAGCGTCACTTGCTTTTAGTGTAGATTTGGTGAATGCTGCATTTGTAGAAGGCCAGCATTTCAAGCAGACATAAAGGAAAAGTGAGATTACAGACATTTTCCTAGTTATAGAGTAATAATCTGATAGGAATACAATGTAATACAACCTTAATTTCATTCAGGAAGTTTCTATCAGTCAAGTTTTCTTTCAGAACAGAACACAAAGTGACCGCTGACAAATGTAACCAGTTTTAACCGGTTTGGTCTACCCAACACTGGGCTACACTGACCCAATGCTGGGTAGGTATGTGATGGGGAAAATCATTTGCATTGACAGTGAATATGACCCAGCAGCTGAGTTACAGAAAAACTACCCAGAATTAAAAATAATTCAATAAAATGACCCAAAAGCGCATTTAGGTTAAAAATAAAAATAAATAAATATCCTTGCAATTTAAAGAGTCTAGGGTTGTTTTGGGTGGTTTCTAGCTTTCTTACTATCCCAAGTTAAAATTATCTACAATTGACTCTCTATGATATTTAGTGCATAAAAATTGGCTCTGGTGTTTCATTCAGGCTACGTTTACATTAATCCGGATACATTTGAAAATGGAGTTTTCATTTTAAAACGCTCTCTGTCCACACTAGCGTTTCCAAGCGTTTTCCAAAAGTTTCTCATCCACACTGAAACGTAGGAAAACATCAAATTAACCTTACTGCGCATGCGTAAATCCTCCAAAATTATACAGACGTAATAAGTTTTCACGCAATTCTTCTGGCGGGATAATTTACGGAAATATCTCATCATCCACTGACGCGTCTATATCGCGCTCATTCATATTTTATCTGAAAAGCAGTTGTCGTCATGTTTTGCAGGACAGCAACTGTAAATTAGAGTAAATTTTCTGTCATCATTTTAGGACTGTAATTTGAAGAGTGTACAAGGTAAATCTCTTTAGCAGCAGTGTGACAATGAATAGCACAGGCACAATTACTGGTGTAAACAGATATCTATTGGTACAATATGCGTCACATGACTATAAATATGCGTCATCATTTTCAAAAGCCTCCGTTTTCACAGTCCACACTACAACGTGAAAACGGCATTTTCAAATTTATGGTCGGAGTTTTTAGAAATAATCGTTTTCTGTGATAAAAACGGGGTTTTCGTGTAAAACAAAGGCCAAACCGCAGGGAAATATCTGCGTCTTCCCTTCGTGTAAATGGGGCCTCAGTATAATTAAATGAGTTTTTTTCACCAATTTTATTACCCTTGGTAAGATTCACTAAAGATTTTATTTCACAAGACGGACTATGAAATATAGCTCAGCTCACAAAGCCCGAAACTTTTTAAAGTTTCGACAGTCTCCCATTTGACTTTCCTTCCTACGTACTTGTAGGCTTCTGTCAAAAGAAGGAAACAACAGAAGGATAGGGACAGAGTTCATAGCAGAAACAATAAAGAGAGAGAGAGAGTGATATGATCCTTTGAATCCCACATAACTCCCATTCCTCATGTCTGCTCTCCTCGGACAGGAGATTACCTCCAGATATCCCTCCCAGGTGCGGCTTTCATAAAACCTGAGCCACACTCCCCCTTCCCGCTCTCGCTCTGAACATACGCTTGCTTTTGTGTAATCGGAGTGGGCATTACCCAATTCGTCTCCTAAAGCAGACTTTGACTGCTAAAACTATTTTTGAAGATGCTAAGTACAACTATGATTATACTCAACATATATGCTTATACTTTATCTGTTATGGTTTGAAACTTTATTTGTAAATGTCTAAAAGCAGCTCTAATCTATTGTGTCCCAAACACAGTATTCACAGTAGTGTTTTGGTACGCCAGTGTTTATGTAACTAAGCAAGACCTTCAATCTTCCAGACATTTTTCTCAGCCAGTTGTAAGATAATTATCAGATCTGGGTGGCTCGAAATCTCCAAAAAGTATTTATGATAAAAAGGAGTAAGGTAAAAAAAAATTTGAAGACCACAAGATGGCCGTTAGATTTTTCCCATGTGCGTCTAAGAGTCAGAGAGCAATGTGGCAAACAGCATGCAGCCAACCATTTTGGCAACCTCCGTTTTTAATTTAGGGGGAAAACCCAACGGAATTTTAACCAGCATAACCATGGCAACCAAAAACAAATCAAAACCAGACCTTGGTGACATGGAAACTAAACTCTCGCCAACGTATATGGGGGAGTAACAGTCAGCATATGCTAGTTTAGAAAGATTGAGCTCATTCAGTGAGCTATATATAAAACGGTAGTGGGAGGAGCCCTTCAGCCAAAATTACACATCATTCAAATTACACTTAATTTTCTTGAGATTATTATACAGCACTTTGGCAACCACACTCGAGAGAGTTTACAACTTGCAGTAACTATAAAATCACATTTACTAGATGACAGTTACAAAACAAAATCACTGGGACAAACAGATGTCCACTCTTGATTTGTATTCTTCGCAGTGGTGGACGAAGTACACAAACTAAGAACTTGAGTAAAAGTAGAAATACGTATAATAAAATAAAACTACTCCTTTTTCAATTTTACTCGAGTGAATTTACAAAAGTACTTGATTTTTTTATGTACTTAAGTAAAAAAGTACTGATAGATATATTTATTTTGCAATTTGATATAGGCTACTTAATTTTATATCATATTTTAGCAAAAATTTTTATAATCCCAATGCTCAAAAATAGATATATTTTTGTTGTTGATATGGACTACGTTGACAAGAGTGATGTTGCAATGTTCACTGTGAAGCTTACACTGCGAAGGAACCTGAGAGAAAACAAAGATCATCAAACAAATTTAAATATTAATCAAAGATAAGATAAGTAAACACAACATGCGGTTTTTAAATGGAGTTTTTTATTAAGGGAAAACAAAATCCAAACCCACATGGGCCTGTGTGAAAAAGTGTTAAAAACATAACTGTGATTTAATCACACCTGAGTTCAGTTTCTCTAGCCACACCTAGGCCTGAGTATTGCCACACCTGTTTGCAATCAAGAAATCACTTAAATAGGACCTGCCTGACAAAGTGAAGTAGACCAAAAGATCCTCAAAAGCTACACATCATGTTGAGATTGAAATTCAGGAAAGTAATTAAACGATTAAAGAAAGTAATTGAGATCTATCAGTCTGGAAAAGGTTATAAAGACATTTCTAAAGCTTTGGGACTCCAGCGAACCACAGTGAGAGCCATTATCCACAAATGGCGAAAACATGGAACAGTGGTGAACCTTCCCAGGAGTGGCCAGCCGACCAAAATTACCCCAAGAGTGCAGCGACGACTCATCCAAGAGGTCACAAAAGACCCCACAACAACATCTAAAGAACTGCAGGCCTCTCTTTCCACAGTTAAGGTCAGTGTTCATGACTTCACCATAAGAAATAGACTGGGCAAAAACGGCCTGCATGGCAGAGTTCCAAGACGAAAACCACTACTGAGCAAAAAGAACATAAAGGCTCATCTCAGTTTTGCCAGAAAACATCTTGATGATCCCCAAGACTTTTGGGAAAATACTCTGTGGACTGACGAGACAAAAGTTGAACTTTTTGGAAGGTGTGTGTGTGTCCCATTACATCTGGCATAAAAGTAACACAGCATTTCAGAAAAAGAACATCATACCATCAGTCAAATCTGGTGGTGGTAGTGTGATGGTCTGGGGCTGTTTTGCTGCTTCTGGACCTGGAAGACTTGCTGTGATAAATGGAGCCATGAATTCTGCTGTCTACCAAAAAATCCTGAAGGACAATGTCCGGCCATCAGTTCGTGACCTCAAGCTGAAGCGTACTTGGGTTCTGCAGCAGGACAATGATCCAAAACACTCCAGCAAATCCACCTCTGAATGGCTGAAGAAAAACTAAATGAAGACTTTGGAGTGGCCTAGTCAAAGTCCCGACCTGAATCCTATTGAGATGCTGTGGCATGACCTTAAAAAGGCGGTTCATGCTCGAAAACCCTCCAATGTGGCTGAATTACAACAATTCTGACAGTGTTGACTTAAATATGATTTTCAGCTATAATAACTGATCCTAATTTCGAAATTAGTTACTCACTTTTCGCAGCATCGGTCACGCGCGCGTTTACAAGATCTCCCGGTTCTTACTTGTGAATACAGTTCACTGGAGACTCACTCTAAATGGATCATTTGAATCAGTGAGTTGTCGACTCAAGAACAGCTGCGATCGTATCATTCTAATTCATGAATGAATTTTTTGGTGGGATCTGCGAACCGATTTAACAGGTTCATTGAAAAGAATCAGTTTGTTCATGAATCAGACACTGCTTCTACGTCTCGGAACACACGATATATAAGGTATAACGGAATGTTTTATGAAATGTAGTGAAGTAAAAAGTATGATATTATGCTTTGGAATATAGTAAAGGTAAAACTACTCCAGTAAAGTACAGATACTTGAAAAATGGACTTCAGCACAGTAACGGTAATAACAAAGTAAGCTACTTCGTTACAGTCCACCACTGATTCTGAAAATTCTGAAGAATTATCACAAGAACACAAAATATAATTTTATAATTTGCCCTGCAAAAATGTATAAAAACATAAATAAATACACTAAAAACTCAGAAATAAAAAAGTCCTCAAAATGCTAGTAAACTTCAGAGATAATTAGAAAGAAGTGACAAGTAACACACTGAATAAAACTTAAAATAAATATTTGAAGGATTCTTGATGAGTCTTTTCAAATCTAAATATTATAACTATATATTACTTTTAAATTTTTGCTTTTCTTACAAATACTTGCACATACATGCATGCATGCAGACAGTCCGGGTTACTCCAAACTTTCCTGCCCCTTGTATTCAGAGCATATGTTGTGAAATGCACTGCTACCTCTGATAAATCGGTGTTGTAATGTTATAGTTTGTTTTACCATTGCTTCTAACAATGGAAAAAAAGAGCTGAGATGGGTCTTTTTTTACTATACGAGGCCACAGAATACTTCCTTTGAAAGGGTGTGGGGAAGGTCCAGGTGCATCAATGAAAGGGCTTTAGAAAACAGGGTTAATGAGAGGTCGCTGTGAAATCAGCGTCTCAAGTGACCAGTTTGGCCAGCTTCCCGTCGTTGCCATATACAGCTGTATAATTTTAAACTTATTTAGAAGAGAGCTGTACAAATAAAAATGAAAGCTAACTCAGTGGGCCATACAAAAGTCTAAAGTACACCAATTTAAGCAACACAGTCTACCTACACGCCCTAAACAAAAAAACGGAGAACTTGCAGCCCAGGAAATCTCTAAATAACTAGTGGTGTTTGCTAAGGCATGCAACATGGTTTATTATAGGTCATACATAGGGGTTAGGCATTCAGACCTTACTCAAGTTTACTTATGAAATTATATTTATATTAAAAAAATAATAATAATATTTTCTTGGCTCAAAAATATAGCTTTAGAACAAAGCAAGATAAAAATATTTAGCTTTTTAAGGCTTATGTTTGTACAGCCTTCTTATTCTCTTATTATGACCATTTAGAGAAAAAAAGGACAATATTTGTGCAGTTTAGCACAATGTAGGGCCACAGAGTCAATAATGAGGAAGGGTTTAGAGATTGAAATAATACTGACACTGTCAATATCTAAGACATCTGACAGTCATACATTAGTCAAATGTCAAATCTGCAAATTTTCCTGATCTTGTCACATGCCTTCTTGTGACTGACACATAATACCATCATGTAATATGACTCACATCTTTCGATATAAAGTGTTAAACCACATTAGGATTATAGCATTGCAGTACTTTATTTACACCAAATATAGTGGTGGACAACAATGACAATATTAATTTAGCTGCCCATATTGATGGCATGGTGACAGAGCTACTGACACTGTTTGCCTTACGTCATTCATATCCATCACTCGTCTTTAAAAAAGCCTCTTACTTTGAATGGCTACACGATATTTCCTTGTAAACTTCAAGTCACCTTTATATCAGTACCCTATGACATAACAAAGCATGCAAGACTAGGTCAGATTAGTGGTTTATTATGTTTCAGTGACTGATTTTTAACCTTGCTGCAATCCTTTGTGTAGTTTGCTGTTCTCAGTCAAAATGACCAGGAATTCTAAATCTCTTATTATGTTATATTTATTTCCAAAACAAACTTTTCTTTCAATTAGCACAGGTTATTTTTATTTATTTATTTTATTTATTTTTAGAACAAATTGATTGTAGGATTCACTGATCTGAGCTTATGTACCTTATTTGTGCATAATTTTGGCAGCATGCATAAAGTTCATAAACTCAGATCAAATGATGCCTATAATCAATCACTTCCAAGAAGGAATTATTATTATTATTCAAATTTATTTGAAAAGGGATCAAGTACAATTTTAACATAAATTCATTTCATGCATTGTACCAAATTTAGCCAACAGCTAGTTTTCGTCAATGGTCCATTGGCAGGTAATCATAATCATAGGTAAACGAAAACATGAAACAACAAATACATTAATACTTACACACATCCTATCAGAGCCACAAAGAACAGTAAAAATAATGCCCAGTTAAAGCACGACCATATATAGCTGCAAGCAGCGATTATTGGGGTTCAGGATGTTATGTATTATTTAGTAAGCCTTTAATCATCTAAATCAAATATTTAAAAAATCTTTTATAGCAATTCCAAGTCATGATGATTTTTAACATTTATGACTGTTCTAGCATCACCAATGATCTGATCTCCCAAAATTTGCTTGCTTGTTTAGAATCATATGTTGATTGTGCTCACCTAGTTTTGTGAAGTTTTGAGTCTTCTTTTAGGATTTAAAGGCTTTTGGGTATATTTAGACATGCCCTTTTTTTAAACGACGCTATTATGGCTACCCAAAGGGTAAACAATTTTCAACATTTTTTTGATAATTATTGTTCTAGAGAGTCCAGAAGATAGTGCTGCTGCGGTTATATTGAGGCTGAGCAAAAAACTAGGACTATAGTTCGCAAAAGTCGTTTTTTAAAAATATAATTAAGAATATTTAATGAACGATTTGATTGGCAGCAGTGGTTCTTGAGGCAATGTTGTTCATTATGAGCAGATCTATTAAATAATATGGATATTGTGTTGATGTGTGAAACACCATGAGATTACACATGCGTTAAACTTGTTAGTGCCACCTAGTAGCTGATTTCTTAAATCTTTTTTACAGGCTTCTAGGGCCATGAGTCGAAAATGCCCTGCCATGAGTTTTGTGGCAATTAACCTTGTCTAATAAGTGCTCAAAATTCATTGGCAATGACACTTTGTGGCACTTTGGACAAAGAAACAGCATTCCAATTTGAACTCAAATCGGACTAACAAGTGCGTAGCTCTAACATAAAACTTTTATGTTTTTTTTTTGCCCTGTTAAA
Organism: Garra rufa; assembly: GCF_049309525.1. NCBI lineage: Eukaryota > Metazoa > Chordata > Actinopteri > Cypriniformes > Cyprinidae > Garra > Garra rufa. The sequence goes on along the minus strand of NC_133378.1, from coordinate 4,983,739 downwards.
GCACCACCAAGTGGCCAAACTCCACTTTTTAATTTTTGTATTTTTTTTTTTTACTGTCACCTGAGATTGAGCTCTTACATACATATTCTGAGTTGAAAATATTTATTTCCGTTCAAGAATTATAGGTGTTCCACCCCTTTGAATATTTTGGTGTCCCGTTGTGACGGTGAGTCAAAAGTTCAACTTTTTTTGATAATTATTGATATTCATTCTCCAGTGAATCCTTCTGCACTGGTTTGGTTCCCATCGGGTGAATAATCTAGGACTAGTTCAGAAAAGTATGTTTTGTTTGTTTTTAAAAAAATCTAAAATACTCCAATGATTCCAATGATATAAGACACTTGATCCTATGACTAATGATTTCGTACTTTTGATCGCTGTAGCGCCCCTGTCAGGCCAACTGGGGTGAGCCTTGGTGACATTGTAGACAATGTGAGTACTACCATCCCTCCAAGTTTCAACTAACGGTTTGGTCTTCCTAATCACTTTTAAGTGGAGAATGCTGATCCTTGGCCATTCTAACAATTACAATAGAGTTCAATCCAATATCATTCTATAGCATGAAATGGGTTATATTTTTTAATAGTCTGGTCATTTTTGTCAAGGAACATCACAAGTGTAACAAAGTTGGGAAAAGTCCCCTAAATTTTATTCCCTGTGTGAGCAACGGCAGAATATTTTAGTCAACTGCGATAACATGAACTAGCATTTTTGGTAAAAAGAAAATCTTATCTGGGTCAAAACGACGGGAACACGACAGGGATAGTTTTCCCAAAACAGATTCTTCCAAATTTCCCCATTTGTATTCCACAGACTGAAATAATTTGGAACAACATGAGCAGATAATGACAGAAATATCATTACTGGGATAATTATTCCAATAACATTTACATTGGCTTCCTTCCAGTCTTAAATATTTGGTGACATCCTTGGTGTTAATGATAAGTAGCTGTCGTATGGAGTTCCTCATATTTCAAGCGTGTTTATGTCCCACAAGTGTCCATTACCCCACAGTGACCTTCTTTGCAAATACTCGACCCATGATAGTGGTGTTGAAACTGTGGTGTTGATGATAAGCTGTCAGCACATCTTCACTTCCATATATTTCAGGCCATTATCAGTTCCTATTGTAAATATCTATATCTGTCTTTTTTACACATATTCACATATTCTCTTTCTCATAGGCTGCATATGATACCCTATGGAAAACTTCAATGAATATCTTCAGTTTTTTTCAGTAAAAAAGAGATTGTGTAATCTTTATAGACTTGTCCAGGGTCATCAAGATAAGCTAAAAAGCCAATTCTGCTTGTTGTAGTTTTAGTCAAGGTTTAATTAAAATCAGCTCTGTCAGAGGTTATAAAAAGACATTTAGACTACACTCTAATTAGAAAATAACCCCTGGAAAGCTTCACAGCAGCCTCATGACACAAATAACAAGAGGATGTAACAAGCAGAAGCTCTGTAGGAGGTTTGTTTCAGACGTTTTCTGCTTGGCCCAAATCTAAAATTCCAGCCGTGTGGAGGCGCTAGCCAAATGACACAGCACAAGGTTGGGGGCCAAACAGCTATAATGATTTGATGTGAACAACTTCATGGTGTTCACTGGCCTCTGATCTTGTCTAGCACAGATTTGACCAAAAAAGGGATTTCGGCGCTACTGCAAATCCCTCTGCTCCTCCCACAGCACTCTCAGGCAAAATGAAATAACTTACTCCTTATGGGGCACAAGGGAAGAATGTTCAGTATTATTACGAATACTTAAGAGAGCACAAATTCCCAGAGAGAGACCATCTAAGTCCTGAAGAAAAGACAGGAGAGTCTTTCCCTGTTTGGCCTGGCATGAATATAGACAGACTCCCTCACTCTTATCTGCACAGGCATTCTGGGATGTGCAGTATGATTGAAGGAATCATTATTAAAGCAAAGATACTGTATCAGCAAGTCTCCCAGGTTTTATTATTATATCAATGGCTATGTTTAGACAAAGGGCCAAATACTGTGCAAACGACTGTAGCCTATTTGGACTATGTATGAGTATTTGACCATACTGTGGACTCTGTGGATTTTTTTTTTTAAACATCAAAATATACAAATATATATCATTTATACAACAGTTCTTTCAGGTCCTTGAATCTGATTGGCTGTGAGGAGTGCGATATTCTAGTGATATCGGAACTCCAGAATTTTTACTGTTTGTATCATTCCAGTATTTGCAGTATTTCTCATAGTGAATAAAAAATCTATGAGAATCTAACAGGCAGTACTTGCTCTCATTAATCTATTATTTGTTCCAGAGCAAATAGTTTTGGCTGAGGGAAAAATCTCATCACATTATATTTTATGCAACCTTAATGCTGTATATCACAGCACGGCCTTTGTACTTTTGACTGAATTGACTGAAACAACTTTTATGATGGGTGTTTTTGTTAATTGAATATTATTATTCTGTAAATAATATTTTATGTAATAGTAGTTTTTAATAATATTATTTAGTATTGGGAAACCTTGTCTGTGTGTGTGTTCGTGATGGTAATTTTAGGTACATTATTCCACCATTCGATGCAGGTAAGTGAATGTTTTGAAGAGTGAATCAGTGAAAGACATATATTGAAAACGACTGAAACAGGGTTGTAAACCAGTAAGTTATTTTACTTTCAACAACAGCTTGTCAGACGCAGAGAAGCACTATCAACAGAAATCACCCTTAATAGATGAAAGGATAGTACAGCAAAGATATCGCTTTCCTCAACAGACATTCAAACTAATGTTTTAATGTGAATATTAAATTGAGCTGAAGAATGAATGCTGTATCAGATGCAGGTAATCACACTCGCTCAGTCCATCTTTATCCCATAATACTCCACTTTACATTATAGTGAGCTTTTAATACAGTAATAATGCATCAAGCTTTTAATAAAGCAACTCAATGTTACTAGTTCTAAAGTGACATTTTTGAATTAGGACTCAGCTTTTAAAATAAAACTGAGATTTGAATAATGGTGGAAGGAAGTATTTTGGTACAAAAGAGGGGTTTTAAGACACTTTGTTGTTGCTTCTTATGTATTCACACACCCGTGCCCTCAAACGGTTGTATAAATCCAATATCATACTTGTAGCCTCGTAAAATGGCTGTATATTGCACAACTACATGTGTAATATTGTGTGATGTATATAACTTAATAATAATGTATTATTATTAAAATCATGTTTTCACTGCATTACAGCTTTGGTGCATTTATCTTATTTCAAATACATTTAAAAATTCAACCTACAAAAATAGTAGCTACTAGTAAATAGTAGTTTTTGTCTCTTCAAGAAGTGAACTGCCATTGTGCAAGACATCAAACCCAGGTTGCTTAAGAAAGCTTGTCCTTTTAATAAGCATATTGTATGTTGGTTTGGGCAATGTGTTTGCTAAATATTTCCTTACTACTTAAATATTATGGCCATGATGCCACTCTTCTGTAAGTACAGTGTGTCATCTTACGAGTCGTCTAGCCGAATGACACAGCTGTGCTGGTATGTCTCAGGCGAAATACTATAAACCCTAGAGATACTCATTACATTCATTCACACTGAGCTACTGTCAGTTGGGCGGGATTTTTGTTGGCGGGTGGAGGCTTGGATGTGTCTGTTACCATCAAGGACATATAAATCTCATTTCTATTGCGTATATGTGTTTGCGTCAAACTCAGATTTCAAAATCAGATGCAGAAGGAAGAAACTCATGGCCAGGTGGCTCTTGCTTCATGGACCATCTGACAAGTTAATATGTGTCTCATTTGTGGTCAATGGGAATGTGCAAATGTGTAACTTTTTAGGAAACAGAGGCGTCTGTGCCAATGTTTACAAATCAATGCTTGTTAAAAAAAAATCCATTGAACTGTCAGGAGTAATTTGGTAAACATCTGAGTTTTGATTAAAATAAGTCGGCAAATACGTGTCTCATTAACCAAATAATGCTTGACATTTCTATTCCATCTAGTAATGTGTTGCATAACAGGACTAAGGTAAGAGAGCATTTCCCATGAAGTATTAATGTGGGCTGAAGATTTAATGTGAAAAATAAATCAGACTGCAAAAAATGTGACAGAGAAAACTGATAAAGATAAGAAAATATATCTCTTACTCATTAAAAAGTTAAGATTACTGTAACCTAAAAGCATTTTTTTTTTCTCTTTTTAGAAGATTCACATTTGTGCTTTATCTCAGTTTTGTCAGTCCATTGGCTTATTGTCAATGTGTTAGGGTGAAGGTTGTGAAAGAAACAACGGTGTGCCAATTTTTGTGCTCTGCGAAGTAGCGGTTCACATGAAAGACTTATAAAACAGGTCACAACGCGTTATCTTAAACATCTGTTAATGTTAAACAAACCATCACAGGGCACCGTCCTGGTTAATATATCATTTGAAGTCTTGTGCTAAACTACACTTTCCTATCAGGGTGCTGTAGTTTAGACAAGCTTTCTGATGCAAGGTCAAATGAAAAAAAAAGAGAGACACTAAAACGGTTTGATTACAGCTTGCATTTATCAAATTAAGGAGGAAGAAGCCGCTTTCAAGATCATGGCGTATGTGCAAAAAGCAGTTTAACCCTTGTGCTGTCCTGGAAAACTAATTTAGCCAGTTTTGGTCACTCAAAAAATGGTCAGATCAAGAGGCCTACGATCAATCAGTTTCAAAAAGAAAAACAAAACCCGTTCTATTTAAAAGGAGAAAAAGATTGACTCCCAGATTTGGTTAGAATATACTGTATATGGAAGCCAATTTCCACAACAGAATTTAAAAAAAGGTCATTGTGACTTTTTAACTCACAATTCAGACTTTTTTCCTTACAATTGCGAGTTTACATCTTGCAGTTCTGCCTTTTTTCTCAGAATTGTGTGATATAAACTTGTAGTTGTGAGAAAAAAACTTAAAATTCTAAAAGAATCTCACAATTCTTTTATATCTGGCGATTGTGAGTTTTTTCTCTTTTAGAATTGCATGTTTTTTTCTGGCAAATCTGACTTTACATGCAATTGTAAGTTATTAAATCAGAATCGTGAGATATGTCTTTTCACCCATCAGAATTAGACTTTATAACTCACAATTCAGAGTTTATATCTCACAATTCTGAGGGAAAAAAGTCAGAATTCCAAGATACAAACTAGCATTTGCAAGAAAAAATGTCAGAATTGTCTTTTTATATTTAGGACTTTATTTTATCCCACTTTTCTGAGAAAAAAAAAAATTCAGAAATGCAAGTTCATATCTCACAATACTCATATCTGACTTTATAACTCACATTTGTGAGTTTATGTCATGCAAAAACGTCAGAATTGCGAGATAGAAAAATCTGAATTGCAGCTTTTAATCTTTATGACATTGTTTCTCGTACTTTCAAGTGTATATTCCGTTACTATGAGAAAAAAAAGTCAGAATTGCAAGTTTGTGTCTCACAATTCTGACTTTGTAACTAATATCATAAGTTTATATCATGCAGTTCTGCGAAAAAAAAAGTTGGAATTGCAAGAAAAAAGTTAGAATTGCAAATTTATATCATGCAATTTTGACAAAAAAGTCAGAATTGCAAGTTTATATCTCACAATTCTGTGAAAAAAGTCAGAATTACAAGAAAAAAGTCAGAATTGTGAGTTTATATCTCACAATTCTGAGAAAAATTCAGAATCGGAAGTTTATATTTCACAATTCTGGGGAAAAAAATGCAAGTTTATATCATGCAATTCTAAGAAAAAAAAATTGTCACAACTGCAATACATTTTTGAGAAAAATTGCAACTTTATATCTTGCCATTTTGACTTTAGAACTCACAATTGCAAGTTTTTTTCACAGCAACTGTGAGAAAAAAAAGAACTGCAAGTTTATATCAAGCAGTTCTGAGAAAAAAGACAGAATTTAAACTTTATATCTTGTAATTTTGACTTTTTAACTTGCTAATGCAAGTTTATATCGCAAATTTCTAAGCAAAAAAAGTCAGAATTGCAAGATGCAAACTCGCAATTGCGAGAAAAAAGTCAGAATTGCGACTTCATATCTCACAATTTTGATCTTGTAACTCGCAATTGCAATTTTCATTTATTATTCAGTGGTGGAAACAGGCTTCCACAAATATAGCAAAACAATGAATGTGAATAGGGCCAATTTTTATATTTTACAACAAACCAAAAACTTCTGTTATATAATGTATACAATTTCAGCTGTAATTTTTACATCTGTTTTAGGTTTTTAGGCACTGATATTGAATTGGATGATAACGTTACTGTAGTCACACTACAGTCATATTAACATGCATATTGTTTATGTCTTGTGGTTATACTTATGAATAGAGTACTTTAACATTTACAGATAAGCCTTATTTACAGCCCTTCTGGCTTTTATAAAAGAAAGGATGAGTCTAAGTGATTTTTTGTGATCTCAACATGTACTGAACCTGAAATATTTTTTTAAGCTTATTTGCTGTGTGGTTTCCACCTCCATCAGATGAGGTGCCAAGTCAATTATACGTGCCTATAACTGTTTCCGTTTGTATTCAGTAAACACCCATTAACCAAACATAAATCATTCAAACTGATATCCTGAGCTGGATTTGCAATAATGGGATGTATGGGGTTGACGTCTTCCCTGCAAACAAAGGATTTTTTATGCATTTCATTAGATCATGCAAGAAGTATTCTAAAGTATGCTATGTCAACATCCGATATCATGACATCATTGGTTTGTTTAAATCTGTCGGGCGGGTGACATGATTTATTGACCATTCAGACAATTATGTAATGGGTTGGAGTAGGAAGAACTTCAGTTTAACGTTATTTAGAGAGCAACAGGACAGTCATCCTACTGTTGAGAAGACAGGGTGTGAAGTGTGATCTCACAGTGTGATGACATCGTGTCGGTGGTGTGTCGAAATTTGTCATGCCATCATAAGAGCTGAGAAAGAAGTTTTGAGTTTTTGACCATTTTAAGCACCTCTTGCCACCTATAGTGAATTATAATTGGTGCTATAGTGTGAATTTTAACATTTAAGCACAAATATTACACATACCCTCATTTAAAATAAACTGTATGCACAATAAATATTCAAAAATAAAGTATAAAGTCTCATCAGACCACAGGACATGGTTCCAGTAATTCATGCTCTTGGACATGTTGTCTTCAGCAAACTGTTTGTAGGCTTTCTTGAGAGCCAGCTTCAGATGAGGCTTCCTTCTGGGACGACGCCTATGCAAACCGACTTGTTGCAGCAACCATTTTAGTATATCTTCTCAAGGGACAATACTATAGAAATGAAACTTGGATATATTTTAGAGTAGTCAATGTGCAGCTTGTAGAGCAGTATAGATTTACTGTCTTCTGAAAATTACTCTGGCAAACAAAAGTGAGTGCACCCTAAGTGATAACAGCAGTATGTTGTTTAACCATGCAAAGCCACATGTCCTATTCATCATGTTTATGTTTTTGTCTGCTTGACAGGACCATACAAACTTGTGTATCTTGTATTAGAGCAGTTAAAATTAGGTGCTTTAAGTACAGTTCTCTCATACTGACCACTGGATGTTCAACATGGCATCTCATGGCGAATAACTCTCTGAGGATTTGAGAATTATAATTGTTGCTCTCCACAAAGATGGCCAAGGCTATTAAAGGTTCAGGTCGGTGTGCATAGGCATTGTTCCAGAAGGAAGCCTTACCTGAAGCTGGTTCACAAGAAAGCCTGCAAACAGTTTGCTGAAGACAACCTGTCCAAGAGCATAAATTACTGAAACCATGTCCTGTGGTCTGATGAGACTATAAGATAAACTTGTTTGGCTCAGATGGTGTCCAGCATGTGTGACGATGCCCTGGTGAGGAGTACCAAGAAAATTGTGTCTTGCCTACAGTCAAGCATTGTTGTGGTCAAATAAAGTGAAGCCATTTGACACCCCTCCTAAGAATGAAAGCGGAACGGGGAGTACTCTCTTTAAACTTGACTATAAACAGTCAGCAATCATACTGTACTCACAGTGAGGCCATACACCTTATGTTTGCAGAGTTAGATAGGAACTGTTTGGCCGTGTATGTGTGTGTGAGAGAGAGAGAGATATGAGATAGAGACGTATGTCTAATTAAGTTGACTTTTACAATGTTGACACAACATTACAAAGGCAAATAGCAGAGCATGGGAAAAGTCCTTGATGGAAAATAAACCATTATGTGGAGGTGAAAAGACATTTCTTCAGCTTGTCAGTGTAGAACTTTTTTACAAATCTAAAAACTATCACACTACTCTTTATGAGTTTGATGTTGATAAGATTTTTTAATGCTTTTGAAAGAAGTCTTTTCCGCTCAACCAAAGTTTCAGTTTCAAAAAATACACTAAAACAGTAATATTGTGACATATTACAATTTAAAATAGCTGTTTTTTATTTGAATATATTTTAAAATGTATTTATTCCTGTGATGCAATGCTGAATTTTCAGTATCATTACGATCCTTCAGAATCATTCTGATATGCTGATTGGCTGTCAACGAATATTTAATATTATTATTATCAGTGTTAAAACAGTTGTGCTGCTTAATATTTTTATGGACACCTTGGTACACTTTTGTCAGGATTCTTTAATGAATAAAACAATAAAAAAAAACTGCATTTATTTGAAATAAAAATGTTAAAATTATAAATATCTTTACTGTCACTTCTGATGAATGTAATACACCCCTGTTGAATAAAAATCTATTTCAAAATAAATAAATAAATGTTACTGATCCCAAACTTTTGAACGGTTGTGTATGGAAGCCTATTTCCGCCACTGAATAAAAAATTAAAAAAGGTAATTGCGACTTTTTAGCTCACAATTCTGATTTTTTTTTTTCTAGCAATGACTTTATCTCTAAATTGAGTGATATAAACTATAACTATAAATTATAAACACAATTGTGTTTATAATTTAATCTTTTTGTCTCAGAATTATCTGATAAACTCACAGTTGCGAGTTATTAAGTCAGAATTGAGAGATAAACTCGCAAATCTGTCTTTTTTCTCAGAATTGCATGATAAATAAACTCACAAATCTGGCTTTTTTCTCAGAATTGCATGAAAAACTTGCAATTGCTTTTAGTTTATATTAAAAAAGGAAAAAAAGTCTAAATTGTGAGTTTATATCACACAATTCTGACTTAATGATTTGCAATTGTGAGTTTATATCACGTAATTCTGAAGAAAAAACTCATTCTTTGCTTTTATAAGTGAGTTTATATCACGCAAGTCTGACTTTATAACTCGCAATTTTGCTTATATCATGTAATACAGATAAAAAAAGTAAGAATTGTGAGTTTGTCTTACAATTCTGACTTTATAACTTGCAATTGTGAGTTTATATCACACAATTCTGACTTTTAAACTCGCAATTGTGAGTTTCTGTCATGCAATTCTGACTATAAATCGCAATGAGTTCATATCACACAATTCTGACTATAAATCGTAATTGTGTTAATAATTCTGGTAAAAAAAAAAAAGAAGGAAGAACTGTGAGTTTGTATTGCAATTCTGACTTTATAACTTGCAATTGTGAGTTTATATCACACAATTCTGACTTTTAAACTCGCAAATTTTAGTTTATATCATGTAAATAAATTTGTCGAATGGGAAGGCAGATTTGGAGTAAAATTGTGAATCACAGTTCATGTGAAGAGTGTGTGTAAGAGATAGTAGATGTACGTGCTGACAGATGAGCTCATCACATTTTAGGGAGTCAAAGATAAAAGACGTGGGAAGAGTTATGTCTTATCTTTATCTTTCCATCTAAATCCTCACTGTGTGAATAGATGGCTTCATTCATTGCTTCATAAATGGCACTGAAAGCCATGTGTGTATACAGTATGTGTAGGTGAGTTGTAAAACTGTTATGTAACTTCAATGTCAAGTCACTTACACATGAGAACATCATTAAAACCAATAAACACTCATACCAGTTAACTAAAAATAAACCATTAATAATAAACCATTAAAAAACATTGATAAGATCACTAATCATGTACCAGTATTACCATTTTCACTTATAGACAATATCTGGTTGTGTTGGAGTCATTAACGTTTCATCATCCTGCAATACTAGAGCGTCATTCTGCTACTGGAAAAAAAAAAGCATGCAAGTAAAAAGGATCCTAAAGAGGGAGTGATAGCATGCTTTTCCTTTTGGAAGCCAGACTCGCAGCTGTTTATACACACCGAGGTCACCAGCCAGGTGAGACACACCTCACTCTTGTCAATCCTCTCAAAGGCTTCCGTTTACTCATCTGCCACTGCAAAACATGAGCGGTAATGATGAGGCTGTGATAGACAGGACTTTTATCCTCTGGTCTGTAGAAAGCTTGTCATCTGTTTTGAAGGATCCGGTCTATAGTTCCCATCATCAGCGCTGATAAAGCACTCAGGTGGGCAAACAAACCCTAGAGAGTAAACAGTCGACTGACTCACCAGAACGCAACCTGACAAGCAAACATCCAACACAGCAGGTTGTGTTTTAATAGGAGCAAGTTTGCACTTTTTTACAGATTTTCCATGCCTCAGCAACTCCAAGTTTACTAGGCTTGTTCTTTTGAATCATATTATGCCTAATGCACAATAAAAAAGCTAGCACTTATATTCTCTACATTGTTGCTAGTGATGCACCAAAATATCGGTGACCACAATATTCAGGCAAAACAGCAAAAAAATAAATGAATATATACAATAATGAAAATAAATAAATAAATCAGTTCCAGCTGAAATACTTTTTGGAGGGCCGAAATAGATTAAGGCAAGACTCTACAGGCAAAAACATTGTTTTTTAGGCCCTAGTCAATTTTTGACCAGATTCTGGGCTATTTGACTTTTTTATAGACTACTGTATTAGACTGGTGGAAAGAAAACATCTAAAATATACACTTTTGTGTTTATTTTATTATACTTCTGTAGATCTGTACATTTAATTTGCAATACATCTGTAAAAAAAAGTTCAAATTTTTTTCGAGAGAGGTTTGTTTATGTATAGTTTGCCTGATTTTATGCAACATTTTATTTTCTGATTTACGATGTGATAGGTTATTGTTACTTTTTATCTCACAATTCTGACTTTTTTCTCAGAATTGAGACATAAACTCGGAATTCTGACTTTTTTCTGAGAATTGTATGATATAAACTCACAAATGCTAGCTATAAAGTCAGAATTGCGAGATATAAACTCACAATTCTGACTTTTTTCTCAGAGCTATACGTGATATATGCAATTGCGAGAAATAAAGTCAGAATTGTGTGATAAAAACTAAAAACTTTTTTTCACAAATGCGAGTTTATATCTCGCAATTCTGACTTTTTTTTAGAATTGTGAGATATAAAGTCCAGTTTTGAGGAGAAAAAAAAAACAGATTTTTCTCAGAATTGTGAGTTTGTATCTCACAATTTTGACTTAATAACTTGCAATTGTGTGTTATAAGGTCAGAATTGTAAATAAATTTCTCGCAATTCTGACTTTATAACTCGCAATTGCGAGTTTATATCACACAATTATGAGAAATAAGTCAGATTTGCAAGTTTATATCTCACAATTCTGTCTTTATAACTCACAATTGCAAGTTTATATCTCACAATTCTGAGAAAAAAAGTCAGATTTGCATGTTTATATCTTGCAATTATGACTTTATTACTCGCAATTGCAAGTTTATATCTGACAATTCTGAAAACAATTATTATCATAATTGTGTTTTTAAATCACATTCTCAGAAAAAAGTCAGACGTATGAGATGTAAACTCACAATGGCAAGAAAAAAAGTCATCACAATGGGCTTCCATATGACATGAATTTTCATTTAATTAAAAGATATAAACTTGCAATTCTGAGAAATGAAGTCAGAACTGCTAGAAATAAACTCAGAATTCTGTTGTTTTTATTTAGAATTGCGAGATATAAACTCACAATTTTGACTTTTTTTTCTAGAATTGCCTGATATACAATTGCAAGATAAAAACTGAAAACTTTTTTCTCGCAAATGCAAGTTTATATCTTGCAATTCTGACTTTTTTTCCACATAATTCTTTTTTTCTCAGAATTGTGAGATTTAAAGTCCAGTTTTGAGTTTATATCTCACAATTTTGACGTAATAACTTGCAATTGTGTGTTATACAATCAAAATTGCGAGTTCATTTCAAGATATATCACAATTCTGAGAAAAAGTCAGATTTACAGGTTTATATCTCGCAATTTTGACTTTATAACTCGCAATTGCAAGTTTATATCACGCAATTCTAAGTAAAAAGTCAGAAGTGTGAGATGTAAACTCACAATTGTGAGAAAAAAAGTCAAAATTGTGAGATACTTTTACTTCTTTATTCAGTGGAAACGGTGATATCTACAGAGCTGGGTAAATTACTTACAAATTGTAATCCGTTACTGATTCCAGATTACATGACAAAAATTGTAGTTAGTAATGTAATCTGTTACATTACACATTTTAGGTAATACAATCAGATTTTTTTTTTTGGATTACTTTTAGATTACTTTTGACTTAACTCATTTATCACATAGATTTAAATAAGATTATCTAGTTCCATAATGATGTAAAAAATGCAAAGAGTAAGAAAATATGTTCCATTCATTGTAATTTACAACATGAAGTGCATTAAACATTATATTACATCAAGGTTTCCCAAACTAGGTTTCACAGAGAAACTGCAGGGGGTTTGTGAGTTTAATGAAAAGCTAACAATTAATTAAATTATAAAAAATAAAATTAAAATATATCATTTTAAAACAAAGTTTAAAAAAATTCAAAAATGTCTTGTTTTAAAATAACAATTAATATAAAACATTCACTAAAAAATATTTGGATTTACTGCATGCCATGTGACCAATAGTCAACATGGTGAACATGCAAATGTTATACTTAATTATTGAAATATTTATTTTAAAATCTCAGGGGTACTTAAAGTAAAGTATATACTTAAAGTATATTTGGTGAATAAGACTTAGATGACAAAAAGTTCTGGAATGCCTGCATTACATGTAAATGAGAAATAATGTGAATATATGCATTTTAATGAGTTTGAATGACAAAAGCCTTCCAAAGACATAATAATATATGGTTACAAAAAATCTAAAGAGTGATAATTCAAATACAAATGAAAGTGTTCATCAGTAGTTGATGCAATGTTGAAACCCTTCTTAAACCTGAAGTATTGTGTCGACACCTGACTAATGACTAGTCTAGGTGTGAATGTCCACAAAACTGGACTTTCTCAATGTACTGTATATAATCGGTGGATTTTAAAAAGGAAAATTTTAAAAGATGAAAAAGATAAATTAGGGAGAATTAATGTATCATGAATAATTTATTGTTGTTGTGTGAATAATATGTAATCATGTTATCCTAAAAAGTAACTTAGGTCTGATTACAAGTATTTTAAACTGTACACTCTTAAAAATAAAGGTGCTTCAAAAGGTTCTTCAAGCGATGCCATACACTGTAAAATAGTTTCAAAAAGTTGTTTCAACTTAAAATAATTTGTTACCCCACTGACTTAACAATTTTTAATTTAGTCAACTTGAAATGTTAAGCTACTAAATGTTAATTTAAGTAACAAATGGGATATTTTAGTTGACTAAACTACACATTTTAAGTCAGCGGGGTAACAAATTATTTTGAGTTGAAACAACTTTCTTTTTTTTACAGTGAGAAGGCTGTTTAAAGAACCATCTCTTTCCTACCTTTTTATAATCTGAGGAACCTTCTTTCACTACAAAGAACCTTTTGTGAAATAAAAAGGTTCTTCAGATGTTTAAGGCTCTTTATAGAACCATTTAGACAAAAAAGGTTCTTATACGGCATCGTGAAGCACCTTTATTTTTAAGAGTGTAACTCACTCTAATTACAAGTACTTAATTTTTGGAATCTGATCAGTTACTACCCAGATAACAACACAAATAAATTACAAGAAATAAACATGAACGAAAATGCTAGAGTAGCAATATGTATAACATTTGTTGGGCTGAAATATTGTAAAGCAGTTTATTGGTTTATTGCTTTGCTACTAAGAAGTCGACACCAAAAAATGGTGTAGAAATAATTTTTAAAATGTCGAAATTTAAAAGTAGAAATACTGAAACACAATTTACTATTAAATCATCCTTTAATAAACTTTTTTAAACATTACAGTACAGTATAAATAGTTAAATCACCCAAATTTAACTCTGAAACTTTATTTTCAGTTTTAGTTTTTAGCTTAATGAAAGTTAATCCTGGTTTAGAGTTGTGGTAACAAATTCCTTTGTGTGCACCAATGGCTGCACATGCCAGGTAATAGAAACCGAATGGCAAAGATGAGGTAAGTCGATATGAAAATTAGAGCAGTATTTGCATAGCAGCAGCTCAAACTAAACATCATCAGAGATCACAGATCACAGATGTCGCTCTCATCCAAAAAAAAAAAACCCCTCTTCCTGGCAACGTGGTGACATCAAAACAAACACAAGCCAAATCAAAACAAAACCCTGAAACTCTATTCACCCAAAACTCTACCGAAGTTGTAAGAATAGAAGTGAAACCAACCAGCAGCCAATCATAGTAGGCCTAAGCTATCACTTCTGGTGAACAGTGTGAGGGAGAATCCCTGTTGCCAAAACAAAGTCTGAGCTGTTTGGTCACTATCTTTGAGAAACACAGTCTCTAAAGAAAGATGAATGCATAAGATGTGGGCGTCACTTTTGACTCCCACCGCCTCATTTCTGTTGAACTGTGGGATGTTCTCTCAAACTTGGCATGCTCCCAATCCTCCCGCGTGCTCCGGCCTTGACCTTCAGTGACATATCGGACACGCAGAAGTTGTTTCTATGGTTACCGCTCTGAAGTTTGGGTGAAAACAAAGCAGTAAAAAAAAGGGGGAAGGCCTCACAGTCATGCCTGATATTCTCTTACGCATTTCTACTCTCAAATAAGACATGGTGTCATGTGGCATCAGCTTCCTGCTGCAATAATTATAAAATATGAGACGAATTGATTGCTTTTTCCGTCATCTGACAGACTTTTGAGTAGGTGACAGGATGAGAGAAAGACTTTTGGTGTTATGATATAAAACTGTGTCGATTTGACAACCACCAGAGGCACTTATTTTACTTTTTTAACTCACTTGAGCATCTGGTTTACAATTCAACCATGAAACTGTGTGCGTCACATGTGCTTTATAGCATCGGCTTTCCGGAAAGCACAAACGAGTTTCAATGTGGGTTTGCGCTTTGTTTTCTGTCAATGACAACAGTGCCACCCTGTGTTTTATGCAGACATGACATGCTGTATACTTCTAAAATCATTTTAAATAAACATTTCTTAATTCTTTCAACAATTATTACGCCATATATTCTCGTATTAACTCCCAAAAACCTAAACAAAAACAGAAAGAGACATTCAGTGTTAAACATTAGAGACCTTCACAAAAATAACATAGTTTACCACAAGGATTCCAGGAAAAATATTTAAAATATTTACTTGAAGTACACTCTGAGTTAATATTTTTAATATTTAACAACACATTTGCATGCTCACAGTTTTCTGATATTGTTAATGGTCATAACATGGAGGTAAACAAATAAAATCTTTCAAGTGTTTTATTTTGATTGTTTTGATTTTTAATTCAGTGTCACATTTAATCATTAGTTTAATGTCAGTTCACAAACTCCACATTGGGAAACACTGCCAACATGCGGGTTTAACAGATTAGTAGTTCATTAACTTTCAAATATGTTAATAAATATTTAAATTTATTTGAACTATTATAAATTACATAATGTTAAATTTCTTGAAGTTATCATATTTTTAACTTCTATACATAGGAAATACACTACCTTACAATAATATCTTACAATATCTTACAAATTGTAGTCTGTTTCTAATTCCAAATTACACATTCAATACACATAATTATCAGACTAATTTTTAAGTACTTTTAGATTACTTTTAATCTAAGCACATTACTTTTAGCCTTATCATAGTGATTTAAATCAGATAATATTGTACCATATTGATATTAAAATGCAAAGAAAATATACTTCAGTTGTTGCTGTTAACGACATAGTTATTTAAGCATTACATTACAAGTTTCCCAAAGTTTTCCCAAAATTATGCATGTGAACTGTAGTTTTTTTTTTTGAGTTTAATAAAAAGCTTAGCATTAATTAAATCTTAAAATTGTCAAATTAAAATCAATCATTAAAAAAAAACTACAAACAAACTAAAACACTTACTAAAAAATAAAAATATTTTGTTTACCATCATGTCATGTAGGCATTTTAGAAAGGACGAAATAAAGTATGAAAAATAATTTGCTCACCCCGACGTCTTCCAAGATGTTCATGTCTTTCTTTCCTCAGTCAAAAATAATTAAGGTTTTAAAGAAAAAAAAAATCAGGATTTTTCTCCATATAGTGGACTTCAATGAGAGGTCCAAAATTGCAAATGGCAAATTCAATGCAGCTTTAAACTATTTACCAAGGATAAACTAAACTTTGAGTGTATTATTTGAAAAAAAATATAGCTAAATTTATAGTCAAATCCCTGTGGTTTCAAACGACTAAATGAATTCCACATGCGGCTGTCCAAGGGTCAACTTCTGGTTATCCATGCCATTGAAGACAGCTATCCTCCCCTAACAGGACTGAAGAGGAACTTCAACTATGCTACTGACCATGTATTTCAGTTCGAAGCAAAATGTGGACCACTCCTGTTTGCTCCATTTTGGCATAAATCTCTCTCTTAATATCACGTTGGAGGATGAAGCTGTTCTTCGGCTAACTCAAAGTGGGTCACATATGGAATTCTCCAAACTGGGCTACATCAAAAAATTCTATTAATAAAGAGATCTGCCCATTCTAGCCCAATTCTTTTATAATTTCTACCAAGAAATGCTCTGCGACTACCTGCTGTCGCATTTTTACAGATTCTTGATGCAGGATAAAGTCATTTCCACAAGTTTCTGTTCCAGCATATGAATTAAGGGGATGTTTAATTGCCTAAAGGATGATGACTTTGTTGATGAAATTGCTGATAACCATCCAGCAGACGTTAGCACGAATACTGAAATTTTGCAGACCAATACAGTTGACAAAGCTTATAGCCCAGCTGAGGAATAAACAATGTCTAGTGTCTAGTGAATCAATCTGTGATCCTTTTATTATACTTTTTAACCACAAATGCTTTAATGGGATCCAACAGGTTGAATTTTCAAACTGCAGTTTTAGTGCAGCTTCAAAGGACTCTACACCATTCCAGCTGAGGAGTAAGGGTCTTGTCTAGCGAAACATTATTTTCTAAATATATATTTTTTACAATTTGAATGTTTTTAACCACAAATGCTCGTCTTGTAGCTCTGCGATGTGCGTCCACAACTTTACGTCATTACGTAATCACGTTGGAAAGGTTTAAAAAGGTAGAGTATTGGCGAAAAAGAACATTTCTCCTCCAACTTCAAAATCACCCAACATCATTGTTTTACCTTTTTTGTAAAGGCCGTTTGACATTCTTTACACCTTTGCTTTGTAAACACTGGGTCGGTACTTCCACCTACACCACGTGTGACCTTTCTAACGTGACTACGTAATGCGTGTACTTGTGGATACAGAGCTAGTGCAAGATGAGTATTTGTCATTAAAATGTATATACATTTTTATTTTTTATAAAATGCCCAATTGTTTTGCTAGATAAGACCCATTTTCCTCGGCTGGGATTGTGAGGAGCTCTTTGAAGCTGCACTGAAACTGCAATTTGGACCTTCAACCCATTGATCCCCATTAAAGTTCACTATTTGGAGGAAAGTCCTGGAATGTTTTCCTCAAAAACCATTTATTTCCAACTAAAGAAATAAATAAATGAACATCTTGAATGGGTGAGTAAATTATCAGGAAATTTTTATTCCGTAAGTGAACTAATCATCTAAGGAGAATCAATAAATTATGAATAATTCATTCTATTGTGTGAATATGTAATCAAGTATTCAATAAAAAAGTAACTGTTGTCTGATTACAAGTATGTAATTGAATCTAATTATAAGTACTTTTTTTTTTTTATCTGATTACGTAATCCAGATTACATGCAATCAGTTACTACCAAACTCTGTTTTAAAAGACTGTATGCTGTATTTCAGGTATTAATGTATTATTATTAATGTACTGCATTCCTATTTCAGTTAAAGATCTTGCTTGTGAATTAATTATATGTGACGTTTGCCTATTTTCCCTAATGCCGAGTTCAGACTGCACGATTTTCAAAGCAATCGCGTCACAGATGTTTTCACACTGCATGACTATCTGGGGTAGCATTCTGTCACTGCTGTGTTCACACTGCACGATGGATCGGCGACAGGGGGTTTCGAACGTCACCTGACCAACCCCGGAAAACAGGTCTCATTGCTTCCACTTGTCGGAGAACGTGTTAATAGCCGTAATAAACAATGGCGATATCGACGGACTTTTAAGGTAATCAGTTAAACAAGCCAGCTGTTTATTGTGGACGTTTCATTCGATATTTATATATAAATGTTAGTGAAAAGAAAAAAAATTTAAAACTTTTATATATCAATCCACATATGTGATGGACATTGGTTATGATCATTTTTAGTGTCTACTTTGAATGAATCTTGAGTAAATCATGTTCATATTTAAAGAGGGATATGCAAAACGCGTGAACCGGAAGCAACGAGACCTGTTTAGCAGAAAACGGAAGCCTGTTGGGCATAACCCCTATACGCCTTATTCAGCCCGCTGCCATTTTGAATCGAAAACGAGGCTGTGAGGGATAGCAGTCCAGCAGCGCCCACTGTGGCGCATTGTTGCGTACCGGGATGTAGATCGTATAGCCGTAAAATAATAGGTCATTTCACATTTTTCCACAGGACAAAGCGCTCCAGAAAACGTGGATTGATCGACAGGACATATAACCTAACTTTCAGGTAACAATATTGCATTTATTTAAGAAAATGACTGTGGAAACTAGCCGGTTGGCTAACGTTAATTGCTAATTTATAATGCGAGCATGTTTATCTTCCTTTAAACGTTTACGCAGAGCTAACATGTGATGTATTACTACAACAACTAAACTAAATAGATTACAAAGAACACAAGAGTGCTCAACATTTTACTCAGGATTGTTTTTCAAAAACACTGACTGGAATTAGGATGCTTAAGGAGGGTTCAGCTCCGTCTGTGTTTACCTGGACTCAAAGACCTCACGAAAAGAAAACCTTGCGATTGTAAATGAAAAAGATATTCTTTTTAAATGATGTTTTAAAGATCAACATGTTTAATAGTTTGTGTTAAGAGCCTGCAGTTAACGTTAGATCGTAAGCCTCTTTCAGACAACATGTTAAGTCATACAAAAAACAGTGGGTTGAAAGTTTATTTTTATGCAAAGAGATCAAAAGATAACAATTATTTATTAGTTTG